>NW_025765846.1:0-101178 GCF_003918875.1 Haliotis rubra | reverse complement strand
CCCACATGGGTACTCATTTGGGCGATCAGACAAAAGGTCTACGGCGCGACGAGCGAACGCGTCAACCACTAGGCTACTTTATGGCCACTTTTAGTAGGAGACAGAGGAAGTAAACAATCTAAGTTATTTTACGTGTAAGTACCAATATGGCGCATTATGTTTCATAGTATTCAATGGTTGTTATGTAATGCATGTACGAGCGAACGCTATAACCACTAGGCTACCCCATCGCCCCTCATTTTAGAGCAAAGTAATGTACACCACGTTTATACGAACACGCTTATAACTAACTGAGGCTATAACGAACTAAGGTTAGTGATTACTTTGAGTTCGGTATAACTGTAGTTTTTGTACTTTGCTTTGCTCCTAAAATGAGGGGCGGTGGGGAAGCCTAGTGCTTAAAGCTGGAAGTCACTCGTTACGCTGTTATTGCTAAACTACATCTTATCAATTGTTTAGGTACTTCCGAACATGTACTTTGGTTCAAATTTCTAGGTCGATAAGGAACAGTTTGCGTGCTGTTCTTGTGGTATTCTATTACTACCATGTCTTCCAGTTTCTGTAATGGCGGTGTGGTAGTTTAGAGGTTCAAGCGTTAGCTCGTCACGCAAAAAGACATGCGTCAGTCTCCATTGTTTCTAAATTTCCAGTGAAATTTGTTTGTTTTAACAATATTTTAGCAAAAATACCACAGAATCTTCTAAAAATGCTAATAGGGTTTTATTTTTCCAGCCTGTTTGGATACTTCCGACCATGTAGTCGTTGGTAATTACCGGACATATAAAGCTGATAATTAAAATAATCAAAGGTCCCTCCATCAAAGAGGCCTTGACATTGTTAGATGGAATATTCAGAGGATTTCTTTTGAGGTACTGCTGTACTAAGCTCGTCAACCCAGCTAAGAATTTCACGTTGTCACAACGTTATGCTATCGTTCTTATAACGTTATTCTGTGGACTCCATTTACGTTGTCACAACGTTGTTGTTATGTCGCCGTTGTGATAAGTCATTCAGCAGAATTTCGCTGCAATGTTTATTCGTCAATTTGCATGTTGTTTTGAGCCGTTGTGTTTTCTGTAGCTGAATGAAGAAAGGAATCTCAAAGTGAAACGTTCTACACAGAGAACTTTTCGTGACGCAAGTTATTGTATAATAGTCGATACACAACCGCTTGTGTTGACGTTACGTTGCTGTCACGTTGTGAAATAACGTCATAAAATTACGTAATATTATTATTGGATATTTATATAGCGCACATATCCACGCAACTAGTGTCATCGCTCGAGGCGCTGAGTATTTTTTTCCCTCGATCATTGGATGTGCCAATCTGAACGGCACATCGTATTATCCATATTAAATCCCTGGGGAGTATACAGCTCTTGCTCGCACTAGGCGCACCGAGTTATTGTGGCTCTCATCCTAACGAGGTACCCACTCACAGCTGGACTTGGATTGCATAGTGCACAGTACTTAACGTCCAAGTTCACTGCACGTTGCTGTACCACGCAACTAGGTGTTTGCGTATATTCATGTGGCCCTCATCTACGGTCATATACCAACCAGAAATTCGTGGGTTCTTT
Organism: Haliotis rubra; assembly: GCF_003918875.1. Taxonomy (NCBI): domain Eukaryota; kingdom Metazoa; phylum Mollusca; class Gastropoda; order Lepetellida; family Haliotidae; genus Haliotis; species Haliotis rubra. The sequence continues at coordinate 99,598 of NW_025765846.1, read as the reverse complement.
TAAGTGCGGGGTTGTGTACTGTACACTAGGGGTTGTGACAACACGGAAAGAGTCTTCACACAAAGTGGACTCCAAGGTTTCACACCCGGTCGCAGGTGGTGGGCTCGATCCGAGCGCACTCTTTTCTTCTGGATCACTTGCCACAAACGCCAGCTCATATGGGCGAGTGAGTGAAAGTTTTAGGCCTCTTTGCGGCAATATTCAGTTATATCACGGCAGGAGACACCAGTGATGGTTTGAGGCTTTGTTACCTATTTGGGGAATCGAACCCGGGTCTTGCAGAGAATGCACTGCTGCGTCAAACACTGCGTGTATTTCTGTATCCTGTGGTTTTTGTAATGCAATTGAACTAGACAGGCGACCCTACGTCTACCGTCTATCAACCTGATTTGGTTTTATTTATTTTACCCCGATTGAGTGGAGTAAAGATGCATTTTATGTCACTTTCAGCAATAGTCCAACATCATGCAGGAATATACTACAATACTCTGGTTGCAGGGGTGAGTGGGGTTTAGACCTGTTTAGCAATATAACGGCCGAGGGACACCAGACGTGGGCACACTTATTTATTGCCCATGGTGTACTGAACATGGGTCCTCGGCGTGACGAGCGAACGCTTTAACCGCTCAGCTACCCATCGCTCCGCCAATTTGTAGAGCCGCCTCCGTGGTGTAGTGGTTAGAGCGTCCGCCGGAGAGCGGAAGGTCGCGGAGTTCGATCCCCGACCGCGTCATACCAAAAGACGTTAAAATATATGGTACTTGTTGGTCCCTGCCTGGCGCTCGGCATTAATGGGTCACAACAAAGGACTGGTCGGCTCGGAGTCAGTATAATGTGTCTGAGTGGGGTATTCATGCTTCACTGCGGCATGATATCTCAGTGGGCTAGCACTATAAAACCAGCTTCAGTCTGGGCTGAGTACCAAGCAGCCGCACGTACACATACACGCATGCACGTCGTCATATGAGCGAAATATTCTCAAAAGGCACGATCGACGTTAAACCTAATTCCACCACCACCACCACCATAATTTGTAATGTGTGTGGTGGGTTCTGCTAGTGGAAAACATGTGTCATTTAATATACCCTGCCGAGCATAATAAAAAAATAAAAAGGTTGGATTAAGATACGAAATAATGTTCAAAATTCATGTAAAACACACGTCGAAATGACAAAGGTGTAGCTGAAATTTATTTTTTTTCCGTTAAATATTACTTTATTGGCAGAAATTGAAAAAAGCACGGCAAAGATGATCACTGGACGCATGTAGGTGTGTGCAAACAGCTGACAATATTTCTGCTATTCCTTGTACGTCAGCAGTAACATTACGTAATTAATAACAAGAACAACCACGGTATGCTGCAGTCAGACACGTTGCCGTCACTTCAGTCAGGACTCAAAAACATATTCACGATGCTCAAATATCACCAGCTTGCTGCCATAGATTGGACTAATTATTTGCTCGTTATTTCAATTATTGGCTCGTTGCCTCTAGTATTTTCCTACTCTTAAACTTTATTTAAAACCTTGGAAATTTCGATTATTAACAAAACATTAATTAAAAATAACGAAAAAATATTCCCAGCACCGATTAATTAATCGAAACAGCCAGAAAAATATCGCATGCCTCAAAAACGTGGCGGCATTAGGCGTTTCCTTCACCATATGGAGCTGAACATCGTTATAACAATATGTGTCAGGAACGGCTGCTAAACATACCAAAACAGCATCAACCTCCCCACGCACGTACACCCCAATATCAGCATCAACCTCCGCAGCCCAAGATACATGACTAACTGGATCGGGTGGTCAGATTCGCTGACTTCGTTGACGCATGTCATCATAACCCAATTGCGGAGAAGGATGCTCATGATGTTGATCACTGGATTGTCAGGTCCAGATTCGATTAATTACCCAGACCGCCGCCATATAGCTGGAATATTGCTGAGTGTGGCGTTAAACCTAAACAAACGGTAACAAGATGGACAAGTCGTGCAGAACTCCTTCTATCATGAATTCCGCTCTTACTGAAAAACACAACACATTGCACCATCCCGTTTATATCCGTATCTATTGTTTTGTAATACAACCGAACTAGACAGGCGACCCTACGTCTACCTACGTCTACCGTCTATCCATCCTCATTTGGTTTTGTTTATTCTACCAGGAGGGAGTGAGTCAGATGCATTTATGCCGCTTTTAGCAATAGTCCAACATCATGGAGCAATGTTTAACAAAATAGGCTGGGAGGAGTGAGTGAATATGTTTTACGCCGCTTTTAGCAATGGGCTTCACGTTGAATCCATGTCGGGAATCGAACCCGGGTCTTCAGCGTGACGAGCGAACGCTTTTAACCACAAGGTTACCTCACCACCCCTCAGGCTGGGGAATACAAAATCAAAATCGATGTGACCGGCGAAAGCAGTTACCACTAGGCTACCGCTTACTTCTTCTACCCCGAAATCGAGGTAGGCGTTTGATTCTTTTGGGTTGTGGAATACCAGACCTTGCCACTGCCATCGTTCATAATTACAAAATGCTTTAAGGGGCGTCTCATGGAACTTGAATTCTGCTAAAGTTTCTTTCCCGATCATGTCGCCAAAGCCGAACTTGAAGGTGAACACATCGCCCTGAATCCATTTAACCCAAAGGGAGATAACTCGTTGCACACGGGCATGGTCAAGTTGGAGAGGACCTTCTTCTTTTGGCATGGCTGCATGGTTACGGAACAGTTTAATAACGTGATTGACCTGTTTCCGGGTTCAGGTAATGTGACGGAGAACAGGTCCCCGCTGTGGCTGTATTCAAGACGTGGTAGGAAAGCGAACTGTACCCCACGGCAGTTCTGGATGGATAGGAATACAGTCAGCTCGCGTAAACTCCCACCATGAACCTGAAGCTTTCTATACTGTTGTGGGACAAGTCGGAAAGTCCTTCTTGTCAGGTGAGCACAAGGTCTCTGGTCTGGAAGAAGAAATTTTAACAAGCCTGTACTGTTTGGAAAGAATAAACAAGCTCAAATCTATAAAATATCTTGGCCATCATCATCACCATCATCATCATCATTTATATTTTTCATCTCGCAGACACCTACCTCCCACATAATACTACGCTACCATCTTCGACCCAATGGCACCTACCTCTCCCCCTGTCGCTACCACATTCAACCCACCGACACCTACCGCGACACCAACCACAACCCATACACCCCTCTCCCTTACACGTTGCCGACACCTACCACAACCCAAACACCCCTCCCCCTCACACCCTGCCGACACCTACCTCTCCTCCTCTCACTATCATCACCACATACCGACACCAACCTCTCCTCCTCTCACTATCATCACCCCATACCGACACCAACCTCTCCCCTCTCACTATCATCATCACCCCATACTGACGCCACCAACTCTCTCCCTCTCACTATCATCATCACCCCATACTGACACCTACACTCTCCCCACTCACTATCATCATTACCCCATACCGACACCAACCTCTCCACTCTCACTATCATCATCACCCATACCGACACCTACCTCTCCTCTCTCTCACTATCATCACCACATACCGACACCAACCTCTCTCCCCTCTCACTATCATCACCCCATGCTGACACCTACCTCTCCTATCATCATCACCACATACCGACACCAGCCTCTCCCTCTCACTATCATCACCCCATACTGTACCTATCTCGCCTCTCTACTATCATCACCCCATACCGACACCAACCTCTCCCTCTCACTATCATCATCACCCCATACCGACACCAACCTCTCCCCCCTCTCACTATCATCACCCCATACTGACACCTACCTCTCCCTCTCACTATCATCATCACCACATACCGACACCAACCTCTCCCCTCTCACTATCATCACCCCATACTGACACTGCCTACCTCTCCTCTCACTATCATCATCACCACATACCGACACCAACCTCTCCCCTCTCACTATCATCACCCCATACTGACACCTACCTCTCCCCTCTCACTATCATCATCACCACATGCCGACACCAACCTCTCCCCTCTCACTATCATCATCACCCATACTGACACCTGCCTCTCTCCTCTCACTATCATCATCACCACATACCGACACCAACCTCTCCTCTCTCACTATCATCACCACATACCGACACCAACCTCTCCCCTCTCACTATCATCATCACCTCACATACGACACCAACCTCTCCCCTCTCACTATCATCATCACCACATACCGACACCAACCTCTCCCTCTCTCTATCATCATCACCACATACCGACACCAACCTCTCCTCTCTCACTATCATCACCCCATACTGACACCTACCTCTCCCCTCTCACTATCATCATCACCACATACCGACACCAACCTCTCCCCTCTCACTATCATCATCACCCCATACCGACACCAACCTCTCCCCTCTCACTATCATCATCACCCCATACCGACACCAACCTCTCCCCTCTCACTATCATCATCACCACATACCGACACCAACCTCTCCCCCTCTCACTATCATCACCCCATACTGACACCTACCTCTCCCCTCTCACTATCATCATCACCACATACCGACACCAACCTCTCCCCCTCTCACTATCATCACCCCATGCGGTACCTACCTCTCCTCTCACTATCATCATCACCCCATACCGACACCAACCTCTCCCCCTCTCACTATCATCACCCCATACTGACACCTACCTCTCCCCTCTCACTATCATCATCACCACATACCGGCACCAACCTCTCCCCCTCTCACTATCATCACCACATACCGACACCAACCTCTCCCCCTCTCACTATCATCATCATCATCCTCCCATGGAGACCCTAGCCCCTAACTGCGCCTAGTTTTGCCCATCCTGCTACCCAATTCTACTGCTACTGCTACTACTACTACTACTACTACTACTACTACTACTACTACTACTACTTATGTTACTACTACTACTACTACTACTACTCCCGTTGCTAGCTGTCTCTTGCCAATTCTTATCTCGTATGGTTAATTCTGAGCTTATTATTTCAATTGTTCTCGAGGTAGTTTTAACAAATATGTGATAATCTAGTTACTTTAATGTTGTTAAAACAGGATTTTATATAGTTTATAAATATTAGGTCTTCATGAAAAAGATTCTCTCTTTACGATACGGTTGAAAGATGTACCGATGTGACCTTAAATTTTCACTCACTCACACGACACGCCACCACGTTACTATACTGGCCACATAAAGAAACTGTGCACACAGAAAATATAAAGGTGTGTACATAGCAAGTATTGGAGACAATCAAACGCTCATGCAGGTGCCAGGCGACATGACGTCATTGATGGTGGCCTATGGACTTGCAATGTGTTACTGAACGTGCAGCCTGTGCAGCTGCACATAACATGTGTGAAATTCGGAAATTGCTGTCACTGTCGAAAGCTTGATATTTGGTCATTCAAACGTTCACAAATTCACATGAGAAGTCACATGCATCATGCCAAGATTAACATGTGCTCAACGTCATGAAGCCATTGGAATGGTTCGAGCAGCATGAGCCAACAACGGGTGGCAGCACATTTCCAATGCCATCGTAACACGATATCTGCAATGGTCAGGCGTTAGGGAAACAGTAATGACGTCGCCGACCACCCACGTTCTGGGCGTCCCCGAGTAACGACGCCAAGACAGGACAGAATGGATTCGGGTGACTCATATCAGACACAGGTTCCAGACGGCAGTGACCACGTCCCAAACCATTCCCCAGGCCTTCATTTTGGAAAATTTGGTAGCCTCTATGCGTCGTCGTTGCACTGCTGTGCTTCACGCGCATGATGGTCATACCGTTATTGACTTTGTGACTTCGACGCGTGACTCCCCGACTCAATTTTTGAACTTCTGACGTCATCGTTACGGATATTGTTCATGTTTTGACATGTTGTTGAGGCCCGATACTTCAGCTTATATAAAGTGTCTACATCATGTCGTCTTTCTCTGTGTTGTATTCCAATTCTGAAGCAATTTTCTGTGCACAGTTTCTGAATGTGGCTGAGTATATATACTAGGGCTGGGACAGATAACACGGATACCCGGGACGGTGGGTAAAGAAGTTGGACCCATTTACCCATCACGTTACCCGGACCCGCTTTGATCACGTGACTAATAAATGAAGAATCAATTGAATGTGTTTGGTATTATTTCATTTAGAGGGTTGTTGTCGTATGTTTGAGATTGTGGACAAAATTTGACCTGAAAACAGACAAGATATCAACTGTCGACAACTAAGCATGTCACGTGTAACGTAGGTTGCAAGTTGTTAATTGTTTACATGTTAAAATATACTCAGGAACGCAGAGATCCGTCTCAAATAGGTGTCTACATACCTTATTCAATATTATCCAGCTATCACGTTCTACATGTCACATAAAAATACTCATTCATTATTAACATGACAGGATTAAAAACGAAACTAAACACCATGTTACGTGGATATTGTTGTCTCCAATGTAACCTTAAGGTTAGCAAACTCATTTATGAATGACCTGACGACCTTTGATGTATTTCTTGATGTGATTGGTTAACGAGGAAATTTTGTGCATACATCGCCCACCTGCAATCCAAACAGCGAGGCATACGTGCCACGTCGAATGTCGCAAACACGCTTGAAACATCAACAACAATAGGCAACTTACTGAGAAGAATTCCAGCCAACAAGTCCTTTTCAATAAAGCCAATGAATTCATTTATATCATTGATCCTTTCTGACACTTTTGTTCCCCACAGTACAGCCCTTTCTGACACTCTGGGTAATGCAGAAGGCTGAAGTGATGGGAGCCTTCATATTTTCTGGAAAGTTCTTGGTGGGTTCGACTGGGCAGTGTTTCCTGGGAAAAGTCGCTGTCGCTGGGCTGCGTGTAGAGGGGCAAAGGGCCCTGGGCTGATGATGAGCCTTACCAGCCTGACCGTGTCAGGATCACCAGAACCCGCTCTGCTCACTAACGTTGTACTTTTATTTTACATTACATTATTTAATTGTAATTGTAATGGTATATTTCTATTTATACCGTCAATTGTATTTTCCTGTAGGTTGTTGGAACGACAGCTGTTTGTAGCTCCTTGTTTGTTACGGAGGGATGTTTGTTGTTCAGATGTTTCCACATCGATGACGTACCACCCCACCCCACCCCACCGTTGTGAATTACCTGTAGTGAGCATTAAATGCATTTTGTCTTTGTGCCTGATGCGACGGATTCACCATATTTCCAGACGCCGCTCTTGGTCTCGGCCGTCACTGATTTTATTGAAGGGGAATAACTCTCAATTAGTGTTATAACAGGTACCTGGGTAATAGGGAGTAGGGTACCTGGTATGAAATTTGGACCCGTCCCAGCCCTACTATATACCTAATCTGTACATGACACTCGCCCACTCTGATTATTACACCTTACCTGTATATGACACTCGCCCACGTGACTATATGCTAAACATGAATGACATGCGAACACATTACTATTTGCCTTACCTTTACATGGTATCAAAACCCACTTCTCAGCTCTCGTCGTTCTAATTGTATCTTTGCCAAACATTTCGCCAGTCACGTCGCCAGTCACGTTTAGACAAAGTCTTGTAACATTGTCGTAAACGAAAGAGTGACATTTCCTTTCTTGGAACCTGCAAAGAACTGAGCACAGTCAAGTCTAGATCCATTCCAAACTTTAACTGCTGACGCTGAAACAGAGACTCGTCTCTTTTGTAGCAGGAGTTCTTAACTGTCTGTCTCCCCATCCACTGAGAGTAGAGCCAGGCAAACGAGACAGATTGCCGCAGCTGCCGTCATCCTGTCCTACTCCAGATGAAGGTCCGGATTCAAATGTTCATACCCGTCAAATGTTCAAGGGTGGCGGCAAAAAGCATTTGATCGATTTCATAAATGATTTTGTATTCATTTTCTGACATGTAAAATCTGCCAGTTGCATGATTGAGGACAATATACCTGAATTCTGTGGACTTAATTACACTTTGCCACACAGTGTCAGTCAGGAAAGATGCTTCGCCTGCCACATCTCATCACGTGAGACAGTGGTGGTGTTTACATACAGCCCAGGTCACAAATCAGTTGAGGCTAAACAGCGTTGGTTACGGAGAGTCCTGGATGGGTGACCGTGTTTGGCAGCCATACTTCTGACAGTTTCTGGGACTTGAGTCCTGCCCACCAACAAAGTACGTGTGTGTGTGTGTGTGTGTGTGTGTGTGTGTGTGTGTGTGTGTGTGTGTGTGTGTGTGTGTGTGTGTGTGGGTATTGCACGCGCGAGCGTGCGTGCGTGAGAGAGAGAGAGGGGGGGGGGGGCTAGGAAGAGCGCGGAAGAGATAGTATATGCATAGAAAGAAACTTAATAATAGAAATATGTAAGCGAACCCTCGAGCTCCCCGTAAAAGGGGTCACATTCCTGGCATCCCGGTCGGTAAACGAAGATATCCCTGCCGTGGGAGAATAATTGTGATGATTCTTGTACGAATCAAAGTATAATAGAATCACATAGACAGATCTGGACCTAGTCTCCTTCTTCTGCATTACATTATATAACAATTTTAGTTCAATTTGTTTATCTGTCCAAAAATCTCCACAGCAGCTTTGATGGCATTATTCGATTCAAACTGTGTTCCGGCGAGAGCTTGCTTCATGTTTGGCAGCAGATGGAAGTTTGACGAAGTCAGATCAAGAGAACAAGATGGCTACTGAGGAGCCATACACGTGGATTGTTACCATGGCAATACCCGGTTTGTGTCCTGGTCGGAAAGCACGACTTTTCTCAAACTTCCAGAGTCCTAATTTCATCGCGCTGTTGCCTCAAAGGTGCATTAAGACAAGCCTTGTTTGATGTCTGGCCTTTCTGAAAAAAGTCCACCAGGATGTCACCTTTGGCATCCCCTAACATGGATGCCATAACCTGATGATGGAACAATTTTGATGGTGATGTCAAATACCTGTACTGGTTTGATAGTTATTTGTTCTGTGGTGAACCAAGGTTTGATCCATAATAAAATCAAGAACCTTTCTGGTTGCAAGAACCTTTCTGGATCATCTTCAAACAGACCGAGATGATCACCAGGTGTTGGCGTTGTATCAGTGCAAAACCTTTTCACCAGTGAAGTGAGATATAACAACATTCAAAATGGAAGAAATGGAAGACTTTCACGTCGTATCAATGAACAAATCGAACAAGAATGATTAAATTTCAATCACAATTACTTTGTTTAAAGGTCACATGCAACAAGAAAATCAAAGATAATTAAAACACAATTATCACTTATTCGTGACATATAATATACATTGCTGGTTATGAAAAAACATATAAACAAAATTATAAGCGTACAATCGCAAATCAAAAGTGCAATATTGTGTACTTCGGTTTACTTCCCAAGAAACGAAGCAGCCGGGATACCGAACCCAGTCAGAGCGGATGGGTGTGCACTCAAGTGTAACGGCTGGTTCATTTGCAGATGCCCTCACGGCTTATTGTGTGTGTATATGTAGAGATGTTGGGTTTTGTAAATACATGCTAATTTTTTGTGAAAACATTTTGCAATCAACAGACATCATAACATGTCATGTGTTCAACTATCACAGCTGCCTGTCTGTGTAATTACATAATGTGACAGAGACCGAACTCGGGCCATAAATCAATGCATTTTGTTTATGGTGTATAGCCTGATTGGTGTTAAGTTCAAATTGCATGTGGTCAGTGATAGCAGCTGTGTATTGAATATTGTCATTAGCTGGCAGGCAGACAACAGGACACTGAGTTTTGTCTGAGACAACGACATATCTATATCACAGTTAGAAATTCTGTCAACGCTAAATAATGACATTGCTTTTAAGTATCGAACTGAGAAAGTGACTCGGTAAGAAGAACGTGTGGTGAAATTATATAAACAGTCATATATGTCATAACATATAAAAAAGCTCGCGCCTGTGAGATATCAACAAAACATTAGAAAAATAGCTCACACCAAAGCCTTCACCGAGTATTCACCGGACAACCCGCTTCCAAGCTGCGCGAACCTATTTCACTGCGCACGTGCTGTGAGCGCAGCCCAGCTGTTGAAACCCGTTTTCCCCAGAAAAGTCGGGGGGAAAATTAGTGAAACGTTTGAACTTCGATTTCGCGCGTTTTCTTTCATCGCGTTATATTTCAACTTTATAAGTTGAATTTGCATTCTTGACGATTTGTTTCGGTAAGTCCATACCGAAAGGTATCAGAATCTGCAAAGTTGTGTTTTACGTTGCATGTGACCTTTAATTGACAAACAATAAATGCATGCATGTTTCATTGATACTGATATACCGAGATTTGGCATGACAACCAAATCTAAAATGGAGTTTACTTGATCTTTTAGTGTGATTGATGTTCGTTCTCTTGTAATTCAAGTCAGATATTAACTGCCAGATATCACGCCAAGACATGTTGTCGAGACATAAAATTTGTTTTAAACTTTCCAGTGGTTGATTAATTTGTACTGAGCCTCCCGTGGAAGGATTTTAAAGATGAAGTAAGACCCCTGCTTAATTTACGATCAACAAAAAAGGTGTTCGTAAGATTGGCAGGAATCCCTGGCCTTTGGAAAATGGGGGAAGTACATTGATGATATACTTTCAGAAAAGGGCTTAACACTAAAACCGTCTTTGATATATAGACAACACTACGGACGTATGACCTGTCCTATGCCATTGTAAAGAAGTGAGCAGCGAAGTTGAAGCTTGATAGTGAGGGTCTCAAAGACGGCCTCTTTCCCGGAAGTCCTGTGACGTCAGCAGCACTATGATGCAGAGTGATATATTTACTGTGATGATTCACTCTCACAGTACATTTCGTCACGGCACATGTCGTTATCACAGAAACTTCTGTAATGATAAAAGTGCCAGCTTGGTTCTGTCTCCTGACACAAAACATACATGTCTCGTAGTAATTTCGCTCTGTTGGAAGATGACCCTGTAAGATTTTTGCAACGGGTTTTGATAATGGATGAAACCTGGGCTCACCAGCTTCATTTGGATTCCAAACAACCATCGAAACCAGTGGATGTGTTTGACATCACGATTGTTCCATCATCAGGTTGTGGCATCCGCGTTCCGGGATGCCATGGATGCCATCAAGGTGGACAGTCTTCCAAAAGGACAGACAATAAACAAGGGATGTCATACTGCACCTTCTTTGCAAATGCCGGATGAAATTAATGCTAAGACACGTGTCAAACTGAGAAAAGGTGTGCATTACAAGGTCGTTGTTTAGCATCACAAATCCCTCTGTCATTTACCGAAAACTACTGTTTTCCAAGTTGAAAGAATGATTTTGTCAGTCAGTCAATAGGTCAGTCAGTCAGTCAGTAGTAGTGGTAGTTGTAGTGAGGTGAAATTGGGTTTTACGTCATACTTGAGAATATTTCGCTCATATGACGACGTGCATGCATGCGTATGTGTATGTGCGGCTGCTTGTACTAGCCCAGACTTAAGCTGGTTTTATAGTGCTAGCTCACTGAGATACCATGCCGCAGTGAAGCATGAATACCCTACTCAGACACATTATACTGACTCCGAGCCGACCAGTCTTTGTTGTACCCATTAATGCCGAGCGCCAGGCAGGGACAAACAAGTACCATATTTTAACGTGTTTTGGTATGACGCGGTCGGGTATCAAACCCGCGACCTTCCGCTCTCCGTGCAGATGCTCTAACCACTACACCGTGAAGGCGGTCAGTAGTAGTAGTAGTAGTAGTAGTAGTAGTAGTAGTAGTAGTAGTAGTAGTAGTAGTAGTAGTAGTAGTAGTAGTAGTAGTAGTAGTTTACCGACCTGGGCCCCGTTCCTCAAAGCGATCGTAGCGCAAAGTTGATCGTAACTCCCATACTTTAACATAGACTTACGACTGTTGTAGCGCTATGATCGCGTTAAGGAACGGGGCCCTGGATCTAAAGTTGCAGTAGTTGAACCGAGCTGCATAGCATCGTAACTGGGTTTAACTGTTCACGAGAGAATCGGACAGAATACTGATGGAGCTAAGAGAATTATAACAGATACTGAAATAACTGATGAACTGTGATAATGAGGAGATTGAAGTGATTTGATAACGGAGTGATTGATCTGGGCCAATAACGGCGTTGGTGTGTTAACAGACATTGAGGTGGGTGTGGTAACGGACTGATTGAGATCTGTGTTAAATATGTGATGAGAGACTGAGCTGAGTGCGATATGGAATGATTGACCTGGTCAGACGAATCGATTCAGTAGAGATTGAAAGGGATGAATGAAGTTAGTTTTACGCCGCTTTTAGCAATATCCAAGCAGTATCACGGCTGGGGACAATAAAATACGCTCCACACATTGTACCCATGTGGGGAATCGAACCCGGGTCTTCGGCGTGACGAGCGAACGCTGTAACCACTCGGCTACCCCACCACCCCAGATTCATAGGAAAATAGCACTGAAAGACAATGAAGGAGTACATTGCCTTCAGTACAGCTGGTTGAAAGTCGCCTTGTCGACGTTACTCGGTGTCTATCTGGCCGGATCTCTTCTTCGGCACGTTGGTACATTATCCAGACATAATATGGTTCCTTGATCAGGTATGATCTGACTGATGTGGGAATCTAACCGGTTTTGAATCCTGTTTCCATGTTTCCAACACAAACATTGAATAGGTATGATTACGGTTTAGAAATTGTGCACAATTTAGAAATTATTAAACCTTGCAGCAACTGAAGTGGACCACTTTTTATGGATAGACAAATTCTTTGTTGCAGTTAAACCCAATACCCGCCATGTATATATTTCTCCTTGTGCAAATGTTGTGTATCATTTGCTTGATAACGGTGTTAGGATCTACACCGAAACGTCGCAACTACTACTGCAACAAAGAAGCATACCAGCTTCTAAATGCCATTTAAGGAATCTTGTAGTAACTGTTTTGACAGAAAATTATATAACGCAATTAAGCCTAGTATAACAACACCAAATGTAGAACAACTAATGTTTTCTGTTCTTAAAAATGTTGATTTCAGTGAGTGAGTGAGTTTAGTTTTACTCCACACTCTGCAATATTCCCGCTATACGCGGCGGTCTTTAAATACTCGAGTCTGGACCAGACGATCCAGTGATCAACAACATGAGCATCTATCTGAACCGTTAGTCGCCACTTACCAGGAGCATATGTTACTGGGGATCACTTCTAACCCCATCTGACCGCCTCCGTGGTGTAGTGGTTAGAGCGTCCGCCCGGGGAGCGGAAGGTCGCGGGTACGATCCCCGACCGCGTCATACCAAAAGACATAAAAATATGGTACTTGTTGGTCCCTGCCTGGCGCTCGGCATTAATGGGTACAACAAGGACTGGTCGGCTCGGAGTCAGTATAATGTGTCTGAGTAAGGTATTCATGCTTCACTGATACCACATGGTATCTCAGGGGGCTAGCACTATAAAACCAGCTTAAGTCTGGGCTAGTACAAGCAGCCACACATACACACGCATGCACGTCGTCATATGAGCGAAATATTCTCAAGCACGACGTAAAACCCAATTTCACCTCACCTCTAACCCCATCTTCACACATCCTAATTTCAAAGACTTTCAGGAAGCAATTTTTATACGTTGCAACGTGAGCAAATCTTTGACCGAAGTTGATTTTCTAAGAAGATGTAGATTAGGATGACAGAAAGCTCAAAGTTCATCTTCATTTTAGCCATCCTTTAGTGAATGTTGCCAGAGTGTTCTTGGTTTAATCTACCTTCACGAGATGAGTTATCGCACTTTCCGGTAGACTGACTGACTGACTGAGTTTAGTTTTACGCCGCTTTTAGCAATATTCCAGCAATAACACGGCGGGGGACACCGGAAATGGGCTTAACACATTGTGCCCATGTGGGCTTTCCGGTAGAGGGCGGTTTACTTTACGTATGCTTCGTGAAATTGATCCTAAACCAGCACACGCTGGTAACTCTTCATTCAAGTTCGTGTGGGTATAGTTTTACGCAGCCTTCAGCAATATTGCAGCAATATCACGGCGGGGGACACCAGAAATGGGCTTCACACGTTGTGCATTATGTGGGGAATCGAACCCGGGTCTGCGGCGTCAACCACTGGGCTACCCCACCGCTCCTCAAGATTAAGATGGACAGATTAGATCAATATTCTAAAATGCCTTGCGGTTAGAACAATCGAAAAAAATAAAAAATACATTATCAGACATTCTAGCACGACAATGTGTGATACTCGATTCTGATTGGCTGAGAGCTCATCAAAACCGTACTTAAATGACAGTTTAAGGACCGCTAATTAAAGTGACCGATTCACCGCGTATGAATACAATGAACTCGTTGACCCTATTGTTTGTAAACAAACATGTCGGACATCGGCAATTTCTATCTCGGCAGCATCTTTGGTGTTTTTAAGTAAAAAGCGAATGGTTTGAAGAAGAATTTCTTGACCCTAATCCCAGAGAAGAAACTACGAAGCTGGAAAATCCGTCAGCAGCGCAAAAGCGGCAGTATATTCAAAGCGGGTCCAGATCTACGTGTGTTGACGTCGACAACACACGTCGGCCCACACGTCCTAACCTGACCGCTTCCGTCCCGGCCGTAATGCCCAGTCCTTCCACTTCCACTGTCCATGTATCCCAGATAAAACGTGGCATGTCAGGTCTTTTCCAAATTGGGAATAGTGGGGTGGTTATCAACAATTATTTCCGTGAATAAAGTTAGCGGCGACTAAACTTAGCGAGTTCACGGCTTGCATTCGGGCGAGTCGATTGTCATACAGATGGGGAGATTAATAATTCGCTTGAGAAAATATTCAAATAATTGTACTTGCTCACAGTATAAACTGTTGTATTTTTATTTATTTATGTATGCTACTTGTTACAAATACAAGCATACTGGTTCCTGAAATATAGCATTTATGTTGTTGAAAATGTCTTATTTTGTTCATTACACAACCTGTCCCTCAACGGGACGGTTCCAAAGCGATTTCCAGGAAAAAGGCCCTTTGCGCCTTGTGTTCTTGCGCGCCAAACAGTTTGGTTTTAAAACGCTTATCAGTCGTGCTAGAATGAAGATAAAGCTACTCTGTTTTCAATTTTGCGGGCCTTTATCGTTGATTTAAGGCCGCTAAATGTAATTTAAAAACCGAACGCCTTAGCGTGAGGTTTTAAATTAAACATTTAGCGGTCTTAGATAAAGGACCGCAAAAGTGAAAACAGAGTAGCTTTATCTTCTAAATAAAGGTATAGGATTTTGATGACGTAACAATTGAATGACGTTATCACGTCACTGCGCCATTCTAGTGTGCCCCCTCGTAATCGAACCATTTTACATTACGTCACAATGTAAGCGACGTCACGATGCATGTCATGGATCAGTTGTCATCGCCTCGTACAACCTCCTACAGTAAACTACTCCGTTGCATCACGTTACTTGGTTTGCAGTTGCTTCACACTTTCGCCCTGAACTATTATAACGTTAAAGCACCCGGACGCAAGCGTCCTCGTACTTTAACTATAATAGTTCAGGGCAAAAGTGTGCTTTATTACACTATACATGGTGGTAGAGCGAACTGTATTAATTTTCTTAACTACACGAATTATACGAAACGAGTGTCCTATAATGACGGAGTAGTTTACTGTCGGAAGATGTACGGGGCGATGACAACTGACATGCATCGTGACGTCGGTTACCAAGGGGACAGTCGAGAATGGCGTAGTGACGTCAATACAGTGTGACGTCATGCACAAGTGTACTACAGAACAAAATTCTTCCGCAACCTCTTTATGAAACCGGTTTCGGGTTGAAAACCTGAAAATAACTAAAACAACGCTATTTTATCAATTTTATGCAGGTGAGAGGTGGGTAATAAATAAAATACCACACCCAGTCTCATTACATACGAATTATACGAAAGTCGTGACCTTCCTATGGTATCTGACACTCCGGTTGAACAAGAGTAAACACAATCGCCCAATCCTTCCGATTACACTGTCAGTATTATGATGTATATTTTGCGTATAGCTCAGATACTTTTTCATGAAACTGACTTCAGTGTCTACATTTAGCCTTGTTCAATATCATATCATACGTGCATATAGGGCTTTACGGTGTTTTATTCTTTGAAAGTTTTTGATTGTTTGAATTATATTTACATAAGAAATTGATATATTTAGTGCAATACACCATATTCTAAACCTTTACACAAGTGTTAGAAGATCAAACGTAGCCATAACTGCAACTTTTTGGTTCCTATGATATATATTCAATATTCAATTTATTTGGACTAATATTGCAATTTCATATGAACATGTTAATGAACAGTGATTTAATTCAACCTTATATGTAAAACTAATAATATTAATGAAAATGATTTATATATGGTATGAAATGTCTGTACAACCGCATTCTTCCATCGCGTCGTTCCAATAGAAATCGTGATTCATCACTGAACCAGATTATACGCAAATTCGGTAGATTCCAGGCCTGAACGTTGGTGCACCATTGAACTCGATGTCGACGATGTAGTTGTCGAAGCACAGGGCCAAAATAAGGTCTTCTGGCACGTTAACCAGCCTCTCTCAACCTGTTCCTGACGGTCTGTGCAGAAAGCCTCCTCAATCCGGGTATTTGTCGAGCGGTACTGGTCGCCGTAGCTGTTCGATGACACAGGTGATGTACCCGGATGTAGCGATCCTGCGCCGCCGTGGTCGCTCGAGGTCGCCCACTACGAGGGGCATCTGCTACCGAATTCTGCCGGCGACACCTCTCCCAGAGCCGTGAAATGGTGCTTTGGTGAACATTCATGCGTCGGGCAGCTGCACGTTGAGACTGGCCAGCTTCAAGCAAACCAATGGCGATATGACGGTTGGCTTCACTTAGACGTGGCATTTTGCGTTCGTCAACAATATTCCAAATACAACGTGTACAGTGAATAATCGACAGACAGCGATCAACCTTTTATACCCATCATTGAGACTATCTGATCCCCAACTTTCACGTGCATTGCATGTGAATTGTGTATTCTGTGACACTACACGCCGAAATTGAAAATCATGCTGTTAAATACGGGTATTTTACGGATGGTGCGTTTTGTTGTGATGTTTCAAACATAACACCGTAGGACTAATAAACAGAGCAAAACCTTTTGTAAAATGAATCACGTTTTAATTCATTGCTACATGAAATTGCTATTTTCATGATGCGTCTCTTTTTGGGGAGAGTATATATAGTTCCATATATAAAAAGCTATCATTTTGCATCTTTCATTGCATACGTATGAAGAGAAATAGCTACATAATCATAAACAAACAAAATTCTTATCCCAAACAAAATATTTGGGTGTTGTGAAATATTATTTGTATTTACGAATGATGCCAAACAGGTGCGCGTGTTGTTCACAATAAGATATGATGTCAAACCGTCTAATTGTTGATATATTCAGGACACTATTTAAATCGAAAAATCAGTCATTTTATGGTTTGTCTAAAGAGTGTTAAATTCTGACGTAGAAGCCGAGACCTTTTATACAATTAATGGAAATAAGGTAAGATATATACTAATCAGCATACCAATGTCGTCTTTTTCCGACGTCGCAAAATGCATAAAACAAGGAATGACGTCAACTAAAATGTTGTATTATTTTCAGCAATTTCATTACATTTGAAGATATGGCTAGTATTCTGGTAATAACGATGCAAAATTAGTCAAATTACATCTACACAAACAGGAGAATATGGGAATCTAAGAACTAACTTATATATCGGATAGGGCCATCCAAATCGCTATTACGTGCTTTCACATCTAATACGTTGTCATTTTTCTTGTAAATTGTGAAACTACCAAACTGCATTCGCTCACATTGGGGAACTTTGAATTGGAATAGTTTGGTTCACCATGAACATACAATAACGAAAATATAGCGTCCGTATCCACAACAAATTCTCTCCAAGTGATCTGAGTTACATTGACCTAGTGTTACGCATAACGGAGTTATGCCCCCTTATCATTATACGTGTATGACCTCTCTGTCGTCGTTTGACGTCATAGAAGAAAATCCATTTTTGACATTTATTGTGAGTCATTTGTAATGTTGAGCGTATAACGTTATGCACAAACACATAATAAAATGATTTATTACCCACGTGGTCAACGTATGGGTAGTTACATACTGATCTCGTACGCCACACGAGTGTCGTATCGCGCTGACCTGTGTCGTAACGACTTGACCTGAGATTCTAACGATTTGATTGGATAACCGATGACCTCTCAATTAGGTCACATTCTGATGTAACTATTTTTTCATTCATAACAAACACGCGAATTCATTCATTCTACAACTTAAATGCATTGTCGGAATGTAAACATTGCGAACGTTGCCGTGTCGCTGTTTAATTGTGAGTCGAACTGAGACATTATATCCATCGAAGAACATAAGCGCAATGTTTCCACCAGTGATGTTAGCCGAATGAAGCAACTACAAACCAAGAAACGGGGTGCTACGGAGTAGTTTACTGTAGGAGGCTGTACGAGGCGATGGCAACTGACATGCATCGTGACGTCGGTTACCAAGGCAGTGCCGTCATTACAGTGTGACGTCATGCAAATATTGTACTACAGTACAAAACTCTTCCGCAACCTCTTTATGAAACCGGTTTCGGTTTGAAACCAAAATATGAACCAAAATACGCTATTTTGTCAATGTAATGCATGTAAGACGTGGGTAAGAAATAAAATACCACACTGGGTTTCGCTCGGTCAGATACCATAGGAAGGACACTCGTTTCGTATAATTCGTATGTAATGAGACCTCGTGGAGTATTCTCTATATATGTGGCACTGCATATGCGTTCCTGGGGACGGTTGTTGGTGACGTATTTGTTGTCATGGAGGATATATGACTAATGTTGTAATCATTGCTGCGCGCATCTGATGTTATTACGGGAAAATGGAAATAGTCGTGACTGGTTTGATAACGATTGTCAGTTGCTGAAAGAAGACTGACTGACTGACTGACTGAGTTTGGTTTTACGCCGCTTTTAGCAATATTCCAGCAACATCACGGCGGGGGGACACCAGAAATGGGCTTCACACATTGTGCCCATGTTGGGATTCGAACCCGGGTGTTCGGCGTGACGAGCCAACGCTTTAACCATTAGGCTACCCCACCGCTCCTGCTGAAAGAAGAAACTTGTAAAGGTTTGAAAAGATTTGGAAAATGAAACTATGCTGAATGTTTGGCAGCCTTTATACAATAAGAGGTCGTTCTAGAAAGAAAACTTAATATTTGGAACAATGCAGTGGTATATGGCGAATGTTGCAGATTTCATCCGTATGTTTTATTTTTGTGTTCCATAAAGTTGGTTGAAAATACTAAATAATATTGCGGCGTTAAACGACAAACAGAACAAACTCCTAATACAGCGAAACTGGACAAGTCGAGTGGAGAAATCCTTCTATCATGTATTCCGCTCTTACTGAAAAAACACACACCGCATTGGACCATCACGTGTATATCTGTATCTGTGGTTTTGTAATACAACTGAACTTGACAGGCGACCTTACGTATACCGTACTATCAAACCTGAGTTGGTTTTGTTTATTCTACCCAGAGAGAGTCAGATGGTATTTAATGTCGCCTTTAGCGATAGTCAAACATCATGGAGGAATATGAAGGAACTAGGCTAGAAGAGTGAAACCAGAAGTCGATGTGACAAACGAATGCAGTAACCACTACGCTACCGCTCTTTTTCTACCGTGGTAGGCGTTTGATTCTTTTGGTAGAGGAAAACCTGACTGCGGCAGTGCCATTGTTCCTAATTCCAAAATATTTTAAAGGAGGCGTCTCTGGAAACTTGAGTTCTGCTAAAGTTTCTTTCCCGATTGTGTCGCCATAGCCGAGCTTGAAGGTGAACACATCGCCCTGAATCCATTTAACCCAAAAGGGAGATAACTCGTTGCACACGGGCATGATCAAGTTGGAGACGACCTTCTTCTTTTGGCATTGCTGCATGGTTACGGAACAGTTTAATAACGTGATTGACCTGTTTCCGGGTTCAGGTAATGAGACGGAGAACAGTTCCTTACTGTAACTGTAGGCAGGACTCGGTAGGAAAGCGAACTGTATCCCACGGCAGTTCTGAATGGATAGGAATACAGTCAGCTCGCGTAACATCCCACCATAAACTTGAAGCTTTGTAAACCTGTGTGGTACAAGTCGGAATATCCTTCTTGTTAGGTGAGCACAAGGTCTCTGATCTGGAAGAAGAAACATGCCCGTAATTGTATTGCAGATATCTTATACTCTTTCTAGCTATTCTACCTCAAGCTCTCATCATCATCATCATCATCATCATCATCATCATCATCATCATCATCATCTCGCAGACACCAACCTCCCTCAATCGATCCACTGACACCTACCTCTCCCCTTGTTGCTACCAATTCAACCCACGGACACCAACTGCCGAACACCAACAACTCTACCTTTGCCCCTGTCGCTTACATCATCACTCCACCGACACCTACCACAATCCCTACACACTCCTTCCTCTATCTACCATCATCACCCGACCGACACCTACCACAATCCCTACACACCCCTTCCTCTATCTACCATCATCATCCCACCGACACCTACCACAATCCCTACACACCCCTTCCTCTATCTACCATCATCACCCCACCGACACCTACCACAATCCCTACACACCCCCTTCCTCTATCTACCATCATCACTCCACCGACACCTACCACAATCCCTACACACCCATTCCCCTCACTACCATCATCACCCCACCGACACCTACCACAATCCCTACACACCCCTTCCTCTATCTACCATCATCACCCCACCGACACCTACCACAATCCCTACACACCCCTTCCTCTATCTACCATCATCACCCCACCGACACCTACCACAATCCCTACACACCCCTTCCTCTATCTACCATCATCACCTCACCGACACCTACCACAATCCCTACACACCCCTTCCTCTATCTACCATCATCACCTCCACCGACACCTACCACAATCCCTTCACACCCCTTCCTCTATCTACCATCATCACCCCACCGACACCTACCACAATCCCTACACACACCTTCCTCTCACTACCATCATCACCCCACCGACACCTACCACAATCCCTACACACCCATTCCTCTATCTACCATCATCGCCCCACTTGATACCTACCATAATCCCTACACACCCCTTCTTCCTCCATCTACCATCATCACCCCACCGACACCTACCACAATGTCTATACACGCCCTTCCTCTACTACCATCATCACCACTCGACAACTACCACAATCCCTACACACCCTTTCCTCTATCTACCATCATCACCCCACCGACACCTACCACAATCCTTACACACCCCCTTTCCTCTATCTACCATCATCACCCCACCGACACCTACCACAATCCCTACACACCCCTTCCTCTATCTACCATCATCACCCCACCGACACCTACCACAATCCCTACACGCCCCTTCCTCTATCTACCATCATCACCCCACCGACACCTACCACAATCCCTACACACCCCTTCCTCTATCTACCATCATCACCCCACCGACACCTACCACAATCCCTACACACCCTTCCTCTATCACCATCATCACCCCAATTGACACCTACCACAATCCCTACACCGCCCTTCCCTCCATCTACCATCATCACCCCACCGACACCTACCACAATCCCCTACACACCCTTCCTCTCATCTCACCATCATCACCCCACCGACACCCTACCACAATCCCTACACACCCCTTCCTCTATCTACCATCATCACCCCACCGACACCTACCACAATCCCTACACACCCCTTCCTCTATCTACCATCATCACCCCACCGACACCTACCACAATCCCTACACACCCCTTCCTCTATCTACCATCATCACCCCACCGACACCTACCACAATCCCTACACACCCCTTCCTCTATCTACCATCATCACCCCACCGACACCTACCACAATCCCTACACACCCCTTCCTCTATCTACCATCATCACCCCACCGACACCTACCACAATCCCTACACACCCCTTCCTCTATTCCATCATCACCCCACCGACACCTACCACAATCCCTACACACCCCTTCCTCTATCTACCATCATCGCCCCACCGACACCTACCACAGTCCCTACACACCCTTCCTCTATCTACACACGCTCATCACCCTCACCGACACCTACCACAATCCTTTGGTACACCCATTTCCCCCTATCTACCATCATCACCTCTCCCAATCGACACCTACCACAATCCCTACAACCCTTTTCCTCTTATCTACCATCATCACACCCACTGACACCTACCACAATCCCTACACACCCCTTTCCTCTATCTACCATCATCGTTCCCACTGACACCTACCACAATCCTTACACACCCCTTTCCCTCATCTACCATCATCACCCCAATCGACATCACCTACCATGTCCTACACGCCCTTTTCCTTATCCACTACCATCATTGATACCTACACCGACATAATCCTTCCTCTAGGTTTTACCACCTGCACTAATCCCTACACACGCCCTTTCTCTATCTACTATCATCACCCCACCGACACCTACCACAACCTTTACACAACCCTTTCCTCTATCTACCATCATCACCCCACCGACACCTACCACAATCCCTACACACCCTTCCCTTCTATCTAACATCATCACCCCACTGACACCTACCACAATCCCTACACACTCCTCAATCCTATACTAATCACCCCAATCGACACCTACCACAATCCCTACACACCCTTCCTCCATCTACCATCATCACCCCCACCGACACCTACCACAATCCCTACACACCCCTTTCCTCTATCTACGACATCATCACCCCAATCGACACCTACTTCATTAATCCCTACATCACCTATTCCCTTCACTACCATCATCGCCCCAATTGACACTCCACTACAATCCCTAATGCGTCCCTTCTTTCATCTACCATCATCACAATCACTGACACCTACCACAATCCCTTTACCAGCCCTCCTACTCTATCTACCATCATCACCCCCACCGGGACACCTTACCACCAATCCTTCGCCCCTTTCCTCTATTCCACCTTCATCGCCCCACCGACACTCTACCACAATCCCTTATGACACCCCTTCCTCTATCTACCATCGAACCCACCGACACCTACCATAACATCCTTGTTCTAATCCACTTCTTTCCCTTTCTATTATACCATCATCGCCTCACCGACACCTACCACAATCCCTACACACCCCTTCCTTCATCACCATCATCACCCCACTGACACCTACCACAATCCCCTTAACACCCCTTCCACGGCACCATCACCACCGACACCCCACCAAGGTCCTTACACCGACCCCTTCTATCTATCCACCATCATCGCCCACTCGACAATCCCTACCACAGTCATCATCACACACCCCTTCCCCTTCACTCACGCACCATCATCGCCCCACTGATACCTTACCACCAATCCCTACGCACCCATTCCTCAATCCGCACCATCATCACCCCACCGACACCCCACACAATTCCCACACCCTTTCCCTTCGATTCCACTTATCATCGCCCCACCGACACTATACTTCATAATCCTTTACACCAATCACCCAACCACATCTCCATTCGATCCTTAATTCCATCTTCCATTCCACGCATCATCACCCACTTTGATAATTCTACTTTCATTAATCCCTTCCAATTTCCACTTCATCAATTCCATCCCACCACTTACATCTACCTACTAATTCTTTCGACTTTACCTACCACCGCCAAACCGGATAACTACCATAATCCCTTTGGCGATCGACTTCCCGGATTTTACCACTTCATCAATTCCACCTGACACTCCTTTAATCCTACACACCCTTTATCATAACGACAATTTGCACTGACACCGTACTACATCCTTTACATTAATCTCCATCTCACTCCATCATCACCACCGGACACCTACCATTAATCCCTACACACCCTCGACGCACGACACCCACCGGATAATCTGTACCTACAATCCATCGCCCTTCACATACCTATCATTGTAATCTTACAACGACACTCATTAATCCCACACCTGTTCTCCGACGCACATCACCTCCATAATCGGATTTACTAATCCCCACACCCATTCCTTCTATTCCACCACACAATTCACCAATTGACACCTACTCTACTAATCCCTTACACCCTTTATTCCATCATCATCACTCCACTGACACCTACCAATCACTTACACACCCTTTCCTTTATCTGTCACTACTTCACGCCCCAGATAATGCACTACTAATCCTTATGCACCCATTCCCTTAACTCGCATCACCACTTGACACTGACCACATCCCACAATTCTACTACACACCCTTCTCTTTGACACCATCATTGCCCCACTTGACACGGTACTATTAATCCCTTTTCCTTTATTCCACTTCATCACCTCACTGACACTCCTACTTCATTAATCCTAAGACACCTCTATCCTTACTTGTCTTCATTGTCTAATTGACACTCTACTTCATAATCTCTAACCTTTATCTTTGTTCTACTTAATTAACGACCTTTACCTTTACTCTACTAATCTCTTTTACACATATTCCCTTTATTTACGACATTACCTCCACTGACATTCTATTTCATAATCCTTTACACCGATTCTTTATTCCATTTACCACTTCACGATCAGATTTACGACCCATTACACTTTTCTATTTTACTTTATCTCCTCCACTGATACCACCATTGTTCCATAATCCTTTTTCCCTTCATCTACCATTATTCCTAATTTGATAATCTAATACTTATATCCTTTACACTTTTTTTATCTTATTTTCCATTTATCTCTTTACTCCGACACTCTACTTCATAATCCTTTACACTCCTTTTGATTTTACTACTATTACCTGCTCTACTGACACTTACTTACATCTCTTTATATCATTCTTTTCGACGCATTTACTTAATCTGATACACTGGGATACGATCGCTTTACCACTTTTCTTTATTCCACGACACCCTTATTCGACACTTAATCCCTTTACACCTATTCATCACATTACCACCAATTGATAATCGTACTTAATCCTGAGACCTTATTCTTCGACCTACTTCCATCATCGCCCTAATTGATACTTTACCA
This sequence comes from Haliotis rubra, assembly GCF_003918875.1. Lineage (NCBI taxonomy): Eukaryota > Metazoa > Mollusca > Gastropoda > Lepetellida > Haliotidae > Haliotis > Haliotis rubra. Next base: position 74,437 of record NW_025765846.1, on the reverse strand, counting down.
TAATCCTTTAATATTCTTTCACTCTATCATCACCGACCGATACCCACTCATACGAGACGCCTTTCCCTTACTTACCATCATTGTTCCACCGATCCACTACTAATCCTTTACACACCTTTCTATCTATTCCACTTTATCCTCACCTTAATCGATATTCCACCATAATCCTTTACACTTTCGACGTACCATCATCGCCCACTGACACCTACTTCATCCTGATAACCCTTTTCCCGATCACTACCACAATTGACACCTACTTTATCTTTATCCTTACACCTTTCCTTCTATTCTAACATCATCACCACCGACACGCACTTCATAATTCCCGGCACACCTATTCCCTATTCCACGAGAATCAATTCTAATCGACACCGCATCCTCTTCGACGCATCACTCCACCGGACCAATTACAATCACTTTACACCCTTTATCTACCATCATCAGCCGACTCGATACCATAATCCTTACGACTTTATTCTCACCTACCATTATCACCTACTTGATACCTTTACCATACCCTTAGCCTTCATCTCCATCATCACCTTTAATTGACACCTACCATAATTGCCCAGACCGCCTTCACTACCATCATTGCCCGACCGGAGAATCACTTCATAATCCTTAATTTTATCGATTCCACGACCCACCTTCTAATTGATACCTGTACTTCATAATCCTTTCATTAATTCCTTTCATTCCACCATCATCGCCCCACCACCTACCATAATCCTTTGCATTAATCTATTCCTCCATTCATCATCACCCAACTGACATCTACCATAATCCCACACCCTTTCTTCATTCTTTACCATCATCGCCCCACCTGACACCTACTTAATCCTTACACCATCATCACTCCACCGACACCTACTTCATACTAATTCCATTTGCGACACCCCTTCGACAACTATCATCGCTTAATCGATACCTACTCAATCCCATGTACCCATTCAATTCCACGACACCCTAATTGATACCATATAATTCCATATTGACCCTCGACGACGACACCCCACCGATACCGCATTAATCCACACCTATTCCTTTATCTTCCATTTTATCATCACCCATTGACACCTACCACGATCCTTAACATTCTATCTTCCGCCATCATCGCCCCACTGATACCCACGGTAATCCCTTTACATTAATTCTCCCTTTCGACGAACACAATTCTTAATTCGACACTCTTACCACATCCCTACACACCTTCCTTTCTATTCCATTCATCATCGTTAAACTGATAACCACTAATCCCTATACACCCTTTCCTGATTCCACCACCGACTCCCACCGACAATTTCAATCTTACATTACCCTTTATTCACGACCACCACCCACACCTACCATTAATCCTTTATTCCCTTCATCATCACCCACTGACACCCACTTCATAATCCCGGCACACTCCTTTCCTCGCCGACGCACCATCATCACCTCACCGGAGACCTACTTCATAATCCTTCACCCTTTACTTTGCTCCACGACATACCTCAATTGACACTCCCATTTACAATCCCTACATTAATTCCACTTTATCTACCATCATCGCTCCCAATTGATACCTACCATAATCCTTAATCTTCTTCACCTACCATCATCACTCCCACCGGACACTCCACTCATGACGCCTTCTTACTTCACCATCATTGTTCCACTGACCAACTACCATAATCCCTTACACACTTTTTCATCTATTCCAATACCATCCACTCCTAATCGACACCTACCATAATCCTACACCCTTTTCCACTTCAATATCGCCCTACTGATACCTACTTCATAATCCTTTACACCCTTTCCTTTCACCTACTTACTGCCAACTGACACTCTTCACGATCCCACACCTCTTCTATCTACTTCAATATCACCCACTATAATTTTACTTCATAATCCTTTACACCTATTCTACCTACTTCATAACACCACCTAATTGACACTCCCACCATATCCTTTACACACCTCTTTCCTTTCTATTCACCATCATCACTTCCACTGACACTCGACTACAATTACTACACACCTTTATCTACTCATCATCGCTTTCCCACTGATACTCTACTTTCATAATCCATGCACCTTATTCTTTCACTCTACTATCATCAATTTAATTGATACTCTACTTTATTAACGATTTTGATTGAGACGACGATATCGATATCGATGACGATGAGCCGACTGATATCGAGACCCGGAGGATGACGATCGATCGACGATCTTTATCGATTGATGACGACGAGACGACGATCGACGATTCGACGACATCGACGACGACCGACGATTAATTTATCTGATTTATCTTTATATCCGGAGATGACTTTCGACGACGACATCTTTAATTGATAATTTACGAGACCCGAGATGACGCCGACGACGACATCGACTGATTCTATTTATGACGACGACGATAACGATTGATATTTACGAGATCCATAGACCGATTTTAATTTATTTAATTTAATTCGATAATTTATTTATATCGACGATACTTTTCGACGACGATTGTCTTTAATTGATCGACGACGATCGAGCCGATTTACGATTAATTTGATGACGATCTCGACGATCGATTTCGACGACGATAATCGACGATATCGACGACGACCCGGAGATATCGACGATATTCGACGATGACGACGACCTTTATTAATTTCGACGACGATATTGTTTAACGACGACGATCCGGATCGACGATTAATTTAATTGATAATTTACGACCGACACTTTCGACGACGACACTTTAATTTGATCGACGATCCGAGACGGATGCGATGATTATTTCCGACTGATCGACGACCCGGAGAGACTTTTCGACGACGATTAATTTTAATTGAGACTTCGACGAGATCCAGAGACTTTGACGACGACGATTATATTTTAATTGATATCTTTATCACGAGATCTTTATCGACTTTATTTACGACACTTTACTTGATGATTTATCGAGACCCGGAGATATCGATTTCGACGACGATTATTGTTCCGACGATATTTACGAGACGGACGCGACCGACGATACTTCCGATTGATGACTTAATTTAATGATACGACGACACTTTAATTGATGACGACGAGACCCGGAGATGATCGACGACGATCTTTATCTTTATCTGATATCGACGAGACCCGGAGATTTCGACGACGATTTTAATTGATAATTCGACGACGATTTATCGACATTAACGATTTATCGATCTTCGATTTAATGATTATCATCGACATTGATTAATTTATCGACCGGAGATACCGATTTCGATGACGATGACACTTTAATTGATATCGACGATGACGACGACGCGACGACGATTATCGACTGATATCTGGTTTAATCTGACGATGACGCCGACGACGATTGTCGACGATCGACGACCCGGAGCAATCGACGACCGACGATATTTCGATTGATGACGACGATGACGAGCCGCGCGATACGATATCGATTGAGACGACGATGACGATTGCCGACGACGACGACTGACGATGACCGGAGATGACGATCGACGACGACGACCGATTGATCGACGACGACCTTGACACGATCGACGGACGACGACGATATCGACGCCGACATTAATTTAACCCGATTTATTGAGACGACTTCGACGTATCATCTTTAATTTGATTTACATCTCGACTTCGACGACGACATTTTAATTGACACTTCTACCATAATTCATTAATTTCGATTAATCCATTATCGACTTCGATATTTATTTATAACCTTTATTGTGACCGACTTTAATCGACGACACTTCCACTGATACTTCTACTATAATTTTGGCGACACTTTCGACGGTTTATTTATTGTTCTACTTCGATATTTTATATCCTCTCGACATCGATTTCGACGGTTTGATTATTACCTTTATTGATCGGTTTATTGATCCTTGAGACACCGGATTCCTTTATCGACGACATCGTTCCATTTGATATTTACCATCCTTAATTTCGATTCTACTTTATCAATTAATTCGACACTTTGGCTTTACATCCTTTGACACTTTGACGACGACATCATTAAACTGATAATCCACATCTCGACGACGCCGGACGCATTTATCAATTTTAATTTGATATCGGTTTTATCCTTTATTAATTTCGATTAACGACCACTTTAATCGACGACTTCTACGAGACCCGAGATTGCCTTTTTCGACGACGACATTAATTTAATTCGACATCCCGAATACGAGCCTTTGATACCAGGACCATCGACGATATTTACATCCTGATTTACGATTAGCCGACGACGTATTTATATCTTTGACAGGGACCATTTCATCGGTTTAACGGAGACGATTTTATTGATTTACGACGACGCTTTATCGACGACATTTTACTGATACGCATCTTTATTACTTTGTTTGATTTGCACGAGACCCGGATGAGTTTATTACTTTACTGACACGATGACATCTTTTACTTTACGACATTAATTACTTTACTGATACTACACGAGATTTATTTCGATTTACTGACTATACTTTACGAGACACTTTATTTTTTTTCCAGAAATGAGATGTTTTTATTTACATTTTTACTTTAATTGAGACCATGACATCTCGAGACGACGCATTTATCTTTACTCTAATTGAGCATTTCTATTTACATCTCTTTATGACACGCGATTTTATTTATTATTGCCTTACCACTTACATCTTGACACCGATTCTTTTCATTTAATTGATTTTATTTTACGATCTCGAGACTTTTTCTCGACGTATTTACCATTACCTTACTCGACATTCTACTTATTAACTTCGCCGATTTACGACATTTCCACTGATAATTCTACTTAATTACATACCTTTTCTTTGATGAACATTGCTACATTGATATTTACTTTATTAACTTCTTATAGACCGACTTTGATCGACGATTACCGACCTGATTCCTACTTAATTCCGGAGACTTTCCCCGACGAATATCGCCCATCTGACACTTACCATTAATCCTTTAACGATTTCGACGTAATTTTACTTACCACCTTATCGACATCTACGATCCTTGACCCGATCACGACATCGTACCGATACCGCATTCATAATCCATTAATTTTCCTTCGACGGTTCATCATTCCACCGATTCCATTTCATTAATCCTTTATTAATTTTCCTTTGATTTTACTTCATTAAACCGATAATCTACTTCATAATCCCGACGACACCTTCGACTTTAATTATCACGACTGACTTACTTTAATCCTTTAACGACCACCTTAATCGATTCCCATTTAATCCTTATCGCCTTCGACGACGACATCAATTCCATTCGACGGTATTAATCCCGGAACGCCTATTCTATTCTACGACCAATTTAATTGATACTTCTAATTTAACTTCCATTTATCAGTTTAATCGACATTTATAATCCTTTGCGATGTTCCATTTTACCACTCGACTCGATCTACTTAATCCTTTACACTTTACCACGACATTACTTTACTGACTTCTATTTAATCTTGATCTTCGACGACGACATCATTTTACCGACTTCTACTTATTAACTTTCATTTTACCATTACTTTAATTGAGACTTATTTGCATCTTATTAATCCTTTTACTTTGTTTACGACATTACTTTACTCGATACACTTTACATCTTTATTACGATTATTGTTTTACTCGAGACGGTGGCATCCCGGAGACGATTTCGACGACGATATTGCCGACGATACGTATTTAATCTTTATCGACTTTTATTTTATCGATTTAATTTATAAACGTTTTCATTTACTTTATTATTTAATTGAGACCATCCTTTAAGACGATGATTTACGATCTTTACTCACGAGATTTACGAGACGACGATCGACGACATTGTTTCCACTTTACGACGACCCGGAGACCGACGATTTACGATAATTTATCTGATCGACGATTGATCTCGACATCTTTTCGACGCATTTAATTGATAATTTTACGACGATCCGGAGACTTCGATCGACGACATTATCGAATTGATCGACGACGACCACGACACTTCGATTAACTATTATCGACGATATCGACGATCCTGAGCACGATTTTAATTTACGATAATTTTATCGATATCGGCTTTACCGACACTTTCGATCGACGATTATTGTTCCGACTGACGTATTTATATCCGGAGACTTTCGATCATTTTAATTTGATTTACGACCTTTGACATCGACGACGACATTACTTTAATTGATATCGACGACATCCGAGATATCGATGACGACGATTATCGTCACTTGATACGGTTTAATTTTATCTTTATCGACGACATTAATTTTAATTGATAATTTAATTTCATATTAAACGATGACGTTTTACGACGATGAAAACGAATTGATAATCTACGACCCGGAGACGATCGATTTACGATCTTTAATTTTAATTCGATTTTACGACGACACTTTCGACGACGACATTTAATTGATAATTTACGACATCTTTGACGTATTAGCATCTGACACTTCTACGATGATCTTTGACTTTCGACGGTTTAATTTAATTTGATATTCTATTTATATCTTTGAGACATCGACGACCACTTTAATTGATACTTTACATCTTGAGACACTTTTCGACGTATTTATTTAATTGATATCGACGAGAATTATTACTTTTCTTCGACGGTTTATTGTTTCGATTTGATATTTAATCTTTATAATCGATTTTACCGCATTAATTTTATTGATACGGCTTATATCGACGATGACATTAATTTTAATTCGAGACGACATTGTCGACGTTTTATTTACGACCGATAATTTATATCTTTATACTTTATCGACGACATCCTTTACTTCATTGATATCGGTTTATATCTTTATTTACGACATTGCTTTTAATTTAATATCGACGACATCGATTCTTCGATTTACGACATTTAATTGATATTTATTTATATCTTTATGATTTATTTATTACTTTACTTGATAATTTTACGCATCTTGATATCTTTGTTTTACGACATTATTTTAATTGAGACTTATTTACCATTACTTTTCGATAACGACAAGGAGATTTTATATTTACGACATCTGACAGACGATTTCATCGACGACATTACCTTTAATTGATTTACGAGACGGAGATACTTTATTTACGACATTGTTCTAATTGATACCGCATTTATATCTCTTTACACCGACGCATTTATTACCTTTATTGATATTTATTTACGGATCTCTTTATTCTTTATTTACTTTATTATTGCTCTAATTTGATACTTAATCTTTATACTTTTCTTTATTTTACGACATTACCTTAATTCGCATTTATAATCTCTTTAATTTTCGGCCTACACATTGTTAAATCTCGATAATTCATTTACATCTTTATACTCTTTTTCTTTTGGATTTTATTTATTATTACCTTACTGATAATTTTATTTTTATCTTTATATACTCTTTCTCTTTATTTTAACATTTATTACTCTACTGATAATTTACTATAATCTTTACACTTTTCGAGTGCATGATTATTACCTTTACTCGATATTTATAATTCTTTATTACTTTTCTTTATTTTATTATTAATTTTACTGATACTTATTACAATCTTTACTTTATGAGCTCTATTTATTATATTTACTGATATTTTATTTATATCTTTATATTAATGATTTCTTTATTTTTTTACGACATTACTTTACTGATATCGCATTTATATCTTTATATCGGTTTCTTTTATTTACGACATTGCTCTACTTGATACGGTTTACATCTTTATTTTCTTTTACTTATTTATTTATTACTTTTAATTGAGACGCATTTATTTATTTTTTCTTTACTTTCATTTGTTTCTACTGATAATTCCATTTATAATCTCTTTATATTACTCTTTATTTATTTGGCTTATCTTTACCTTTAATGATAATTTTATTTTATATCTTTATATTTTTTCGCATTTAATTATTGCCTTACTGATACTTACATCTTTACATCGATTTTATTATTAAGCATCTGATATTTCTCCGTATTTTACGATCTCTATCTTCGACGCATTACCACTTACTGATATTTCATTACATCTCTTACATCATTTCCCGACCGACGACATTCGACTGATTAATTCCATTATGACCCGGACTTTCGACGACATCATCGACTCCGATTTTAATTTAATCACGACGACGCCGACGACGACACGTTCCACTTTGATATTTTACTTAATCCCAGACGACTTTAATTTTACCTTAATTGATATTCCATTTACTTCCGGCGACGACTTTCGACGCATTTGATTATCGTTCATCTGATTCATTATATCCCGAGACGCCGATTTAATATCAATTTAACTGATACCTATTTACGATCCTTGACGATTTCGACGGTTTATCGTTCGATTGATAATTTACTTTACATCTTCGATCCATCTATCATTAATTTAATTCGATAATTCTACGAGATCCTTTATTACGACGACGACATTTAACTGATAATCCATCCGACAATTTCGACGACGACATCTTAATTGATACTATTATCCTTTGACGCATTTTTACTTTTACTTTAATTTTAATTGACACTTATCTTAACGAGATCTTTCGACGACGACATTAATTTTACTGATATCTTCGGTATTATCCTTGAGACTTTACTTACGACATTACTTTAATTGATAATTTACGACATCTTTTCGACTTTTACGAGTCGACGACACTTTTCATTGATAATCGGTTCTTTATTATCCTTTATTATCTTTATTTTACGACATTTTACGATAATTTAATATCCGGAGACGATTTCGACGACGATAATTCGACGATATTTTACGACGATCGACGATTAATCGACTTGATTTAATTTGATACGCCGAGATATTTCGACGTACGATTAATTGATAATCTACGACACGACGACGACGACATTAATTTTAATTGATTTACTTAATCTTGACTTTCGACGACGACATTGTCGAATTGATTCTATTTATATCTCGCGATAATCGATTTCGACGTACGACACGACCGATTTATTGATCCTTGAGACTTTCGACGTATTTATCACGACATCTTCGATACTTTACGACTTTTCGACGACGACGATTGATAATTTACGAGACCATTGACACGATTTTAATTTATTGCCTCGACTTGATTTACGAGATCCTTATAATCGACTTTAATCGGTTTATCATTCTATCTGATATCGGTTTAATTTTATGACGACTTTTCGACGACGATTAATTTATCTGATTTACGACCCGAGACACTTTCGACGACGATTATCAACTGATAACGGCCATTGATCCTTTATCGACTTTTCGATTTTATTGTTCGACTTGATACTTCTACTTTATAATCCTTTCGATCCACGACATTAATTTATCGACATAATCCTTTACCATTAATCTTCGATTTTACGATTATTGTTAAGAACTGATATTTATATCCGAGACGACTTTTTCGACGACGACATTAATTCCAATTTGATATTCTACTATCTTGACGACGACACTTTACTGATAATTTATCGACGAGATCTTCGACGCATTTATCGATTTACATCCATCTTTATTTACGACATTTTAATTGAGACTTACGACGACGGACGAAATTTTACCGATGACGACGACATTATTCTTTATTACGACATTAATTTTACTGAGACATCTATTAATCGATTTCGACGACGACATTGTTCGACTGATATTTGTTTATACGAAGATTATTAATTTTACCGATAATTTAATTTATATTAACGTTTTATTGTTCTATCTGATAATCTACATCTTTGACGACGACGACGATCTTACTTTAATTGATACACTTTTCGACGTTTAATCCATTCTATTATAATCGATTTCGACGTATTTAATAATTTAATCTGATTTAATATTTACGATCCTTTATTAATTTCGACGGTTTAATTTTAATTGATAATTCTATTTAATCTTTATTTACGACATTAATTTAATTGATACTTAATCATTTTCGACGACATTGCTCCGACGATAATTTACCATAATCCTTTATGTAATCTTTAATTTATCAATTTCTAATTGATACCGTATCATAATTTGCATAATTTCGACAATATTGCCTTTACCTGATATTCTATTTATATTTCGACGTATTTATCATTACTTTACCGATACTCTTAATAATCCTTTACTTACTATTATTAATTTTACTGACTTCCATATCCTTTACACTTTATTTTGTTTTACTTCATTACTTTACTTGATACTTCTATTTACATCTTTCATTACTTTACATTACTTTACTCGACACATCTCTTTGACCGATTTCGACGTAATATTGCTCTAATTGATATTTCTATTTACATCTTTTATTTACGACATTAATTTTATTGATACCTACTTTATTGTCGACGCTTTATCAATTAATCTACTTAACTTTACACCTTTATCGATTTTACTTTATCTTACTCACTGATACTTACTTAACCCTGGCGACACTTTCTCGACGGTTTATCACGACCGATACTTCCAATTAACTTTAATTTTATTCTTTCGACGCATTTACTGACTAATCTGATACTCTACTTACTGATCCTTTGACACTTTATTTTAATTAATATTAACTTCCACTCGATAATTCTACATCCTGGAGACCTTTATTTTACTTCCACTGACATTTAACCACACACTTTCGACGGTTTACCATTGCCTCGACTTGATATTTCTACTATAATCTCATAATCGACTTTAATTTTACTATCACTCGGACTGAGACTCGGCCTTAATTTACAATTCGACGCATTTATCGTTCCTAATTGATTTACGAGAATTTACACTTTTATCACGACAATTTAACTGATAATTCTATTTACGATCTCGACACTTTATTTTTCCTTTATTTTCCATTTATTGCTCTAATTTGATAATTTGCATTTATAATTTTATCTTCTTTATCTACCATTACTCACTGACACTTCTATTTATATCTCTTTATACTTTTTCTTGTTTTATTTAATATCAAGCAGAACTGATAATCTACTATAATTCTTTACACTTTTTCTTTCCATTTACTCTAATTGACACTTCTATTTTTAATTCTTTACATCTTTATTTTATTACCACTGATAATTTACTATAATCTCTTTACACTTTTTCTTATTTTACTTCATTACTCTATCTTCGATACTTACTATAACTTTACACTTTTCTTTCGACGCATTACTCTAATTGATACCGCTTCATAACTTTACTGCTCTCCTTTTTCTTTATTTCCATTTTCATTACAATCTTTAACGATACTTTACTTCATTAACTTTTATATTACCTGTTCTTCTATTCTACACATCATCTTCCTCCGGGACACCGACGACAATCCCTTACACACCCATTCCTCTATCTACCATCATCACCCCACCGACACCTACCACAATCCCTACACACCCCTTCCTCTATCTACCATCATCACTCCACCGACACCTACCACAATCACTACACACCCCTTCCTCTATCTACCATCATCGCCCCACAGATACCTACCACAATCCCTACGCACCCATTCCTCAATCTACCATCATCACCCCACCGACACCTACCACAATTCCTACACACCCCTTCCTCTATCTACCATCATCGCCCCACCGACACCTACCACAATCCCTTCACATCCCTTCCTCTATCTACCATCATCACCTCACCGACACCTACCACAATCCCTACACACCCTGTCCCCTCACTACCATCATCACCTCACCGACACCTACCACAATCCCTTCACAACCCTTACCTCTGTCTACCATCATCACCTCACCCTCACCTACCACAATCCCTACACACACATTCCCCTCACTACCATCATCACCTCACCGACACCTACCACAATCCCTACACACCCATTCCTCTATCTACCATCATCGCCCCACTGATACCTACCACAATCCCTTAACACCCCTTCCTTCATCTACCATCATCACCCCACCGACACCCACCACAATGTCTACACGCTCCTTCCTCTCACTACCATCATTGCCCCACCGACAACTACCACAATCCCTACACACCCTTTCATCTATCTACCATCCTCACCCCACCGACACCTACCACAATCCCTACACACCCCTTCCTCTATCTACCATCATCGCCCCACCGACACCTACCACAATCCCTACACACCCATTCCTCTATCTACCATCATCACCCAACTGACACCTACCACGATCCCTACACACCCCTTCCTCTATCTACCATCATCACCCCACCGACACCTACCACAATCCCTACACACCCCTTCCTCTATCTACCATCATCACTCCACCGACACCTACCACAATCACTACACACCCCTTCCTCTATCTACCATCATCGCCCCACTGATACCTACCACAATCCCTACGCACCCATTCCTCAATCTACCATCATCACCCCACCGACACCTACCACAATTCCTACACACCCCTTCCTCTATCTACCATCATCGCCCCACCGACACCTACCACAATCCCTACACACCCATTCCTCTATCTACCATCATCACCCAACTGACACCTACCACGATCCCTACACACTCATTCCTCTATCTACCATCATCGCCCCACTGATACCTACCACAATCCCTACACACCCCTTCCTCTATCCACCATCATCACCCCACCGACACCTACCACAATCCCCACACACCCCTTCCTCTATCTACCATCATCGCCAAACCGACAACTACCACAATCCCTACACACCCCTTCCTCTATCTACCATCATCACCCCACCGACACCTACCTCAATCCCTACACACCCCTTCCTCTATCTACCATCATCACCCCACCGACACCTACCACAATCCCTACACACCCCTTCCTATCTACCATCATCACCCCACCGACACCTACCACAATCCCTACACACCCTTCCTCTATCTACCATCATCACCCCACTGATACCTACCACAATCCCTACACACCCCTTCCTCTATCTACCATCATCACCCCACCAACACCTACCACAATCCCCACACACCCCTTCCTCTATCTACCATCATCACCCCACCGACACCTACCACAATCCCTACACCATCCCCCTCTCTTCCTATCGATCCTTTCTGATGTCCACCGATGTGATATCGCTGTAATATTGCTAAATGCGGCGTAAAACTAAACTCACTCACTCCTACCGACCCCATTTCCACCTTCTCACCACCATCCTCCGACAACACCTACCTCACCCTATACCGACACCTACAACCTTCTCACTTCCTACCGACACTAATCTCTCACCCTCTCATCGCCATCGTCATACCCGCCATCCCCACACCACCATCCGACAACACCTACCTCACCCTATACCGACACCTACAACCTTCTCACTTCCTACCGACACCAACCTCTCACCCTCTCATCACCATCGTCATACCCGCCATACCCACACCATCATCCCATGGAGACCAGTCTCACTCAGCACGCTAGCACCATGGCCCCAATAACACCTACCTCTGCCCATCCTGCTACACAATTATTCTACTGCTACTACCACTGCTGCTACTACTACTACTTCCGCTGCTACTATTACTACTCTTACTATTCGTTGCTAGCTATCTCTTGCCAATTTCTATCTCACATCGTTTACTCTGGGATTATTATTTCAGTTGTCCTAGAGTTAGTTTTAACAATTATATGACAATCTAGTTTTTAATGCTCTTTGACCACAGGATTTCTTAACATTTATAAATATCTCCATGTAACTTTTCTTCTTACAGGACACACCACTACGTGACTATATACCTTAAATGTACAGTACGCTCGCACACGTGGCTATATACATTACCTGTACTAGGCGCTCGCCCACGTGATTACATACCTTACCTGTACATGACACTCGCCCACGTGACTATATACCTTACCTGTACATGACACTCGCCCACGTGACTATATACCTTACCTGTACATGACACTCGCTCACGTGACTATATACCTTGCCTGTACATGACACTCGCCCACGTGACTATATACCTTACCTGTACATGGCGCTCGCTCACGCGACTATATACCTTACCTGTACATGACACTCGCTCACGTGACTATATACCTTACCTGTACATAACACTCGCCCATGTGACTATATACCTTACCTGTACATGACACTCGCTCACGTGACTATATACATTACCTGTACATAACACTCGCCCATGTGACTATATACCTTACCTGTACATGACGCTCGCTCACGTGACTATATACCTTACCTGTACATGACTCTCGCTCACGTGACTATATACATTACCTGTACATGACACTCGCCCATGTAACTATATACCTTACCTGTACATGACACTCGCCCACGTGACTATATACCTTACCTGTACATGGCGCTGGCTGACGTGACTATATACCTTACCTGTACATGACACTCGCCCACGTGACTATATACATTACCTATACATGACGCTCGCCCACGTGACTATATACATTACCTGTACATGACACTCGCCCACGTGACTATATACCTTACCTGTACATGACACTCGCCCATGTGACTATATACATTACCTGTACATGACACTCGCCCACGTGACTATATACATTACCTGTTCATGACACTCGCTAAAAAGGGGGACTATAAACCTTACCTGTACATGGCACTCGCCCATGTGACTATATGCCTAATCTGTACATGACACTCGTCCACCTGACTAAATAATACACATGCTTGACAATCGAACACATTACTATTTGCCTTACCTTTACATGGTATCAAAAGCCACTTCTCAGCTCTGGTCGTTCTAATTGTATCTTTGCCAAACATATCGCCAGTCACGTCGCCAGTCACGTTTAGACAAAGTCCTGTAACATTGTCGTAAACGAAAGAGTGACATTTCCCTTTCTTGGAATCAGCAAAGAACTGAGCACAGTCAAGTCTAGATCCATTCCAAACCTTAACTGCTGACTCTGAAACAGAGACTCGTCTCTTTTTGTAGCAGTAGTTCTTAACTGTCTGTCTCCCATCCACTGAGAGTAGAGCCAGGCAAACGAGACAGATTGCCGCAGCTGCCGTCATCCTGTCCTACTCAGATGAAGGTCCGGATGCAAATGCTCATACGCGTCAAATGTTCAAGGGTTGGCGGCAAAAAGGATTTGATTGATTTCCTAAATGATTTTGTATTCATGTTCTGATATGTAAAATCTGCCAGTTGCATGATTGAGGACAATGTAGCTGATATCTGTGGACTTAATTACACTTTGCCAGTCAGTGTCAGTCAGGAAAGATGCTTCGCCTGCCACATCTCACCACGTGAGACAGTGGTGGTGTTTACATACAGCCCAGGTCACAAATCAGTTGACGCTAAATAACGTTGGTCACGGAAAGTCCTGGATGGGTGACCGTGTTTGGCAGCCATGCTCCTGACAGTTTCTGTGACTTGAGTCCTGCCCACCAACAAAGTGTGTGTGTGTGTGTGTGTGCGTGCGTGCGTGCGTGCGTGCGTGTGTGTGTGCGTGCGTGCATGAGAGAGAGAGAGGGGGGAGGTAGAAAGAGTGAAAGAGAGCGGAAGAGATAGTACATGCATAGGAAAGAACCTTAATAATAGAAATATGTAAGTGAACCCTCGAACCCCGTAAAAGGAGTCACATTCCTGGCATCCCGATCGGTAAACGAAGATATCCCTGGCGTGGGAGAATAATTGTGATGATTCTTGTACGAATCAAAGTATAATAGAATCACATAGACAGATCTGGACCTAGTCTCCTTCTTCTGCATTACATTATATAACAATTTTAGTTCAATTTGTTTATCTGTCCAAAAATCTCCACAGCAGCTTTGATGGCATTATTCGATTCAAACTGTGTTCCGGCGAGAGCTTGCTTCATGTTTGGCAGCAGATGGAAGTTTGACGAAGTCAGATCAAGATAACAAGATGGCTACTGAGGAGCCATACACGTGGATTGTTACCATGGCAATACCCAGTTTGTGTCCTGGTCGGAAAGCACGACTTTTCTCAAACTTCCAGAGTCCTAATTTCATCGCGCAGTTGCCTCAAAGGTGCAGTAAGACACGTCTTGTTTGATATCTGGCCTTTCTGAAAAACGTCCACCAGGATGTCACCTTTGGCATCCCCTAACATGGATGCCATAACCTGATGATGGAACAATTTTGATGGCGATGTCAAATACCTGTACTGGTTTGATCGTTATTTGTTCTGTGGTGAACCAAGGTTTGATCCATAATCAAATCACGTTGCAAGAACCTTTCTGGATCATCTTCAAACAGACCGAGATGATCACCAGGTGTTGGCGTTGTATCAGTGCAAAACCTTTTCACCAGTGAGCGTGAGATATAACAACATTCAAAATGGAAGAAATGGAAGACTTTCACGTCGTATCAATGAAAAAGTCGAACAAGAATGATTAAATTTCACCCACAATTACTTTGTTTAATTGACAAACAATAAAAGCATGCATGTTTTATTGATACTGGTATACGGAGATTTGGCATGACAACCAAAACTAAAATGGAGTTTACTTGATCTTTTAGTGTGATTGATGATCGTTCTCTTGTAATTCAAGCCAGATATCAACTGCCAAATATCACGCCAAGACGTGTTGTCGAGACATTAAGTTTATTTTAAACTTTCCAGTGATTGATTTATTTGTACTGAGCCTCCCGTGGAAGGATTTTAAAGATGAAGTAAGACCCCTGCTTAATTTACGATCAACAAAAAAGGTGTTCATAATGGCAGGGACCCGTGACCTTTGGAAAATATGGCAAGTACATTGATGATATACTTTCAGAAAAGGGCTTAACACTAAAACCGTCTTTGATATATAGACAACACTACGGACGTATGACCTGTCCTATGCCATTGTAAAGAAGTGAGCAGCGAAGTTGAAGCTTAATAGTGAGGGTCTCAAAGACGGCCTCTTTCCCGGGAGTCCTGTGGCGTCAGCAGCACTATAATGCAGAGTGATTTATTTTCTGTGATGATTCACTGTCACAGTACATTTCGTCACGGCACATGTCGTTATCACAGAAACTTTTGTAATGATAAAAGTGCCTGCTTGGTTCTGTCTCCTGATACAAAACATACATGCCTCGTAGTAATCTCGCTCTGTTTGAAGATGACCCTGTAAGATTTTTGCAACGGGTTTTGATAATGGATGAAACCTGGGCTCACCAGCTTCATTTGGATTCCAAACAACCATCGAAACCAGTGGATGTGTTTGACATCACGATTGTTCCATCATCAGGTTGTGGCATCCGCATTCCGGGATGCCAAGGATGCCATCATGGTGGACAGTCTTCCAAAAGGACAGACAATTAACAAAGGATGTCATACTGCACCTTCTTTGCAAATGCGCGATGAAATTAATGCTAAGATACGTGTCAAACTGAGAGAAGGTGTGCATTACAAGGTCGTTGTATAGCATCACAAATCCCTCTGTCATTTAACTACTGTTTTCCAAGTTGAAAGAATGATTTTGCAGGTTATATATCAAAATCAACCCAGTGTCTTTTGACATGAAAAGTGACAGTACTCCTCAATAACATGTACAACCTCATCTCATGGACCACTGCAGCAGGAAGTGAATGAGTAAGTGTACATAAATATTCCAGCAATATTCATCCATCCATCCATCCATCCAGTCAGTCAGTCAGTCAGTCAGTCGTAGTGGTAGTTGTAGTGAGGTGAAATTGGGTTTTACGTCGTGCTTGAGAATATTTCTCTCATATGACGACGTGCATGCGTGTGTATGTGTATGTGCGGCTGCTTATACTAGCCCAGACTTAAGCTGGTTTTATAGTGCTAGCCCACTTAGATACCATGCCGCAGTGAAGCATGAATACCCCACTCAGACACATTATACTGACTCCGAGCCGACCAGTCCTTGTTGTACCCATTAACCCCCTGGCTGCCGAGTTTTTTTTCAGGCGCACAGTTTCATACGCTTTGAAACGTGAACGTTGTGCGAGAATTGCGCTCGCGTGGTCCTGGATCTACGTACGGCTATAAAATTACACAGGAATGTAGAATACTAAATTTCCTATCCGTTTGTATAAATATAAGTGCAACTCCCTCTGCGGTTTGAGAAATAGACCTTGCTAAATGTTGTCCAAATTTTTGTTATGCGTTAAAAAACAGTAAATTGCTCCGCTTTTTATCGCGCACCGATAAAAGCACTGTGCTACGAATTTTTTATTTTGGCATCTTTTCGGAAAGTGTAAACGAAGAAAATACAGCCTGATATCTGAACGACATAAGTGTTTATGAATTGGATTTATGTGCTTATGCATAACATTATACGCTCAACATTAAAAATGACTCGCAATAAATGTCAAAAATGGGTTTTTTTCTACGACGTCAAACGACGACAGAGAGGTCATACACGTATAATGATAAGGGGGCATAACTCCGTTATGCGTAACACTAGGTCAATGTAACTCAGATCACATGGATAGTATTTGTAGTGGATACGGACGCTATATTTTCGTTATTTTTTGTTCACGGTGAACCAAACTATTCCAA
Organism: Haliotis rubra; assembly: GCF_003918875.1. Taxonomy (NCBI): domain Eukaryota; kingdom Metazoa; phylum Mollusca; class Gastropoda; order Lepetellida; family Haliotidae; genus Haliotis; species Haliotis rubra. The sequence continues at coordinate 56,032 of NW_025765846.1, read as the reverse complement.
TTCAAAGTTCCCCAATGTGAGCGGATACGCTCTGGTAGTTTCACAATTTATAAGAAAAGATGACAACGTACTACATGTGAAAGCACGTAATAGCGATTTGGATGGCCCTATCCGATATATAAGTTAGTTCTTAGATTCCCATATTCTCCTGTTTGTGTAGATGTATTTTGACTAATTTTGCATCGTTATTACCAGAATACTAGCCATATCTTCAAATGTAATGAAATTGCTGAAAATAATACAACATTTTAGTTAACGTCATTGCTTGTTTTATGCATTTTGCGACGTCGGAAAAGACGACATCGGTATGCTGATTAGTATATATCTCACTTAATTTCCATTAATTGTGTAAAAGGTCTCGGCTTCTTTGTCAGAATTAACACTCTTTAGACATAACATAAAATGACTGTTTTTTCCATTTAAATAGTGTCCAGAATATATCAACAATTAGGCTGTTTGACCGTGTATCTTATCATGAGCAAAACGCGCACCTGTTTGGCATCAATTTAACGTAAATGAAAAATAACATTTCACAACATCCGAATATTTTGTTTAGGATAAGAATGTTCTTTATTTATGATTATGTAGCTATTTCTCTTCATAAGTATGCAATGGAAGATGCAAAAATAAGAGCTTTTTATATATGGAACTAGTACGTACTATATATAAGAATATGGATGTAAGATTTGTCCAAATTAAGACATGACATTGTTTATATATTTTTAAACAATTTTCGTATAAATATAGTATGAGTTTGATATCCTGTCATCATAATATTTTTAAATCGAATTTAAATTGATTATATTATCGAAAACAATGATAGTGAATCATAAAACGTTTCCGACAAACGCGCACCTGGCCAATCAATATACATGATTGTTTTTCTCTATAAAACGACACAAAAATGTGCAATGAACAAGACAATTCCTTTAAATGTGTGTGCATATACATTTCATAACATACATAAATCATTTTCATTAAATATTATCAGTTTTACTTATAAGGTTTCAAATCGCCGTTCATTAACCTGTTCATATAAAACTGCAATATTAGTTCAAATGCATTGAATATTGTACATCATAGGAACTAAAGTAATTGCAGTTGTGGCTACGTTTGATCTTCTAACACTTGTGTAAAGGTTTAGAATATGGTTTACTGCACTAAATGTGTCAATTTCTTATGTCAATATTATTCAAACAATCAAAAACTTTCAAAGTATAAAACGCCGTAAACCCTATATGCACGTATGATATGATATTGGACAAGGCTAAATGTAGATACTGAGGTCAGTTTCATGAAAAAGTATCTGAACTATCCGCAAAATATACACCATAATACTGACAGTGTAATCGGAAGGATTGGGCGATTGTGTTTACTCTTGTTCAACCGACCTTCACCTCAAAGAAATTGCCTAATATGTACAACAATGTTGACGTATGACATCACTACCGATGACCTATTTCTTACAAAATGGCGGTTTTGCTGACAAGGATACACAGGATTTTGCGAGGACCCTTCCATTGATTCAGGGATCGTTTGTACATAATTGTAAACCAAAAGTCACTGTGTTCTTTAATCTGATTGGTTGAAAAACGTGATCAAATGGTATTTGATTCCCGGAAATTCTCTGCGTATTAATACATACAAACATCGCTCACACCATTGTATTGTTACGTCGTCAGCTGTGATGACGTCATTAAAATCATATTGTGACGTAAAGTCCGAATGACGTCACAAATGAGCAGTTCCAGATGCTACCATGGGAGACAGCCGAAACGGCCGGCTGATGACATTTCACTGCTGTACCCGTACTCGATGTCAATGAGTGCAGACACAAAAAAACGTGTGGACCTTTCGGTTTACTTTCGTGTTTGCAATGTCGATAAACATCATGTGTTGGCGAATTTCCGGGTGTTATTGTGTATTTGAAGCACGGGGAATATTTCATTTGAAACCTCCGGCTGACGCCGTCGGTTCCAAATGAATTCCCGTGCTTCAAATACTCAATAACACCCGGAAATTCGCCAACACATGATGTTTATCTCCTAAATATGACATGTAAGTAATCAGAATGATTCTGACTATTTGTGTATTGTTATATGTTTCTGTCGTTTTCACTGTAAGTAAGAGAAGAAGCCAGAAATGCTGATAATTACAGTTGTCGTTCTGAGTGATTTTGCGTCAGTCATGGCGTCACGCTGCACGGAAACTTTGACAATTTCTTATGAATTATCAAACCACTGCATTGTATCTATTTATAATTTCCCATTTCTTACTACGATACTCTTTCCATGCATATTCCAAAGGTATTGAGCCATTGCAAGCAATGAATAGACGGATGAATGTTGAAAAATTTCAGAAAATGCTACGCAGTGTAAATTCGGAAATTTGTCTTTGTTTACATTTCGAACCAGCGCAGTCTTTCGAGCACAGCTTTCGTTTTCACACCCAATATGTTTCGTCTCATTTTATCTGGACAGTTGGTATTGGTGACAAAGACCAGTTGCAATTTGATTCTAAAATGTATGGGGAATTCAGTGATGCATTTTTCGAAGCTGAATATGAAATATACGTGATGTAATAGGCGTCTCAATACCGGCCTTCGCGAAACGTGATTTTGTAAACACTATCCAATATGGCGGAAAGCGCTCTACGGCGTTCGTGTAAGTGTATTTTCGAAAACATCCCAACCGATTCTAGATTCATCGGCAACGCTTCAGAATTATCATTAGCGATTTCATGTAAATGTGACATCAGTGTTAATTAATATGTTATTTTTGAAATTCAATACTCCCAGTAATTATCCGATTTTCACATTTCAAAACATACAGCAAATAACGCTGTGAATCGCGATTTCGTACTGTGTCAAAAATGGCGACATTTTCGATGAAGCCTAGTTTGAAAGGTCAGTTTCAGCACTTGAGCATCGTATAAAATACGAGTGGATGGTATCACGAAACAGGAGATTTCCCGCAGAATTCGAAACTGTGAAGCGTATTTGTGTGCGTGGATATTTTGATTTTTATTGGACTTCAAAGTGAAGGTTGAAGGGGAAGGACATATATGTCCCCGTGGCATCCAGGGGGTAATGCCGAGCGCCAGGCAGGCACCAACAAGTACCATATTTTAACGTTTTTTGGTATGACGCGGTCGGGGATCGAACCTTCCGCTCTCCGTGCAGATGCTCTAGCCACTACACCACGGAGGCGGTCTTACGACAAGCATGGGTTACTGAAGATCAATATTCTAACTCGGACCTTCATGGGTCTGTTTCCAGTGACTGATCATTGAAACTGTAGAAAGATGTATTGTACTGATATTCCTGGCCATATCTTAAACAAAGTAAGGTGGTTATTTAAAACGTACTTTCCAGATTGTAAGAAAAGAAACTATTTCTCTGTGATTGCGTAAATTTCATCAGAAGAATATAATACCTGACCGATGCTCACGCTGTTGATCACTGGATTGTCTGGTCCAGACTTCATTATTTACAAACCGCCGCCATATAGCTGGAATATTGCTGAGTGCGGCGTAAAACTAAACTCAATCACTTGAAACACTTTCCTTCACAACTGCACAAAGCAGTGCACTTTGGACAAGATTTGTAACATTTACAAAGGCCTGTGCAAGACTTCGTACAGGTGCAGTATGTCAGTTCATAACACTGTTCTTGTGCCTGACCAAGCGTTGTCCACTATGGTATCCATGTTTTATCACATGCCAACTTCCAACCCCAGTCTGCAGGACGTGGAAGAGATGCACCTCACCTTCCTGTAATGTGTGTTGTTTTAGGGTTGCCTGTGTGTGTCTGGCTTTTGTCGGACTGACGTTCCAAGTCAGACTAGTTCTGTCATATAAACGAATGACAAACAGCTCAAGGAATTGCATTGCGTCGTCAGATAAAATACAATACAGGTATCTGCTGGGGCATCTGCCAGTGACAGGAATGCTTGGTGACTTCAGGATATACATTCCAAGTATCCCAAGCAGTTTTCTTCACGATCCCGGCAAAAAAAATGAAGTTACATCGCAATTGGTGAAGGCATGCAATACTGACAATGCCTTTTATTTTGATGGAAAGAGGGTCGTTCCAATTTAATGTGCAGCTATATATCCTTTGTGCTTGCCTAGGCCAAATGATATCCATACTAGAAGGTATCTGTTGAATGTTTGTTATCGTTATGACAACAACGTCTGTGTAAGCAGTACTAATCAGCACCTTTAAGCTCACCACGTGAAGCAGCAGATATTGCAATACAAAACGAGTGTGGGCTTCTTCATGAACTCTTCTGTCAGCTGTTTCAGGAGAGAGTACAACTCTTGTCTCAAGGGTGCTGTAAATTTGTTTTCCTTCAAATTATGTTGAAGAAACCTGTTCAGCATGCAGTGCAAAAAGCTCATCTTTGTTCTCATTAACTGAGAAGAAGCTTTCTCAGTTACTTCGCACAAATGATGATGCTTTGACTATTCTTCTTAGACCCTTGCCACATTTTTCCATGGTGAATGATTTAAGGCTGTACGTTTAGGTGTCCCAAAGAATATCCAGTCTGTCCTGTTGTTCAAGATACTGGAACATGTATGGCAGAAATACATTCTGGATATCGACTTGAAACATTATGGATGTTCTGGGATGAAGCATCTGCACTATCATGGGGCCATCAAGTATCACTGCAGAAACTTCTGGAGTAGCATCTGGTGGCTCCGCCTGTATATGTTCAAGTTGTTCAAGAAGGTCTGTACGAGATCTATTTCCTCCCATCTTGGACAATAAAGGAGGGCATGGTTGATTTTCATGCTCGAAGAAAGCCTCTTCTCTTGGTAGACATGATATGTACAACCTGGTAAACAGAGTGCACAGTCACCCTCAAGTGATGCACAATGAGATAGGAAGACGAAGAGTCTTCAGTCTTCAAAACAGTGGCAGCTTGCTCTTTCTTATTGGTTCCTTTGATCTGTCAATGAACATTTCTTTTACAAAACTCTCATATTGAATTGAATTCTTGAATCATTCTAGATGCTTCTGGTCCTGCAACCACCCATCCTGATGGGTTTTCTGTCAGTCCAACTGCCCCTCCATCTCCTTTCACAAGAGCATTGATTTCTTCATGAGCCTGATCTAGTACCATGGTAGGGAATGGTCGTTTAGTTTTATGTTCTACAAATCCACCAGAACAAAATGTGTGGTACAGTGCTGAGTGTTCCACTGATAAGGAAGACATGTTTCTGATGTGAACTGAAAGCGAACGTGCATAGATGACATGATCTAACATAAAGACCCATGGTATTACTCTGACAAGTGATGCTACATACTTTGGGGAATCTGCTTTTCAAATTGCAGCCACCAGGCACAATGTGCAAAGTTCAAGTTCTGGAACAAAGGACCAATACTGAAACTAGGATTGAGAAGCTGACTTTGCATCACACCAACTTCTAAAAGTAAAAAGGTCTTCTTTGTTTGGTTCTGTTTCCTGACAGTGAGCATGTGCCTGGTGTTGTTGTAGGAATAGTGTAGCGACTGTGATCTGATGGACATGCCTTGTTCTAGCAAGGTGGGTACACTAGATGAAGGAATCAGCAAACCCAGCTACGCAAATTGCAGTTGTCCGTCAAATCCGAGGATCCTGAACGCAGCTATTTCAATACCCAATCCACCAAACCTGATATAAGGAACTGGCAACATCATATGATTCCGGAAAATTCCACTGGATTGTTTTAGCATTTGCATACAGGTAGATGACCTGGGTGTAACTGCTCAACAGCTTTCTTTGCCACATTCATTGAATGTTGTATCGTAGCAACAGAGTGTGCACATTCTAACAACAGTGGCATAAGCGCAATTGTTGTTGGAGGGTCTGTTAGTGCATTGTATGCTGCCCATGAGAGAAAAACATCATTATTACCTATTTCTCACAATCAAGTATTGTGTTAACACAATGTTCATCTTGAGTAAAAAGGTCATTTTAAGGCGGCACATAATGATCCGCCTTGGTGAAACATAATGGGGGTACACTGGTATAGACGAACGGCAGCTTGACAATGATCTTCCTATTTCTTCCATCAGTTGAACTTTGTTTGATGTTCCCTCCCATTCATACCTTTGGGTGCCTCATTAATGAAATATCCATCACAAGAATGCTCTCCAAAATGCATCGACTGCTACAAGCAGCCATCTTAGATTGTTCAAATGAGAAAATTCCAATACTTCTTGCAAAAATGCTGATCTCATTTAAAAAAAGGCCATACACATATGTGTATTAACAGAATATATTTTAAAATCCATAGCTATAAAACAATAAACATTGTGGAACATAATATCGTTGATCAATACTGTATTCATCATGTTAATCATGTGTTAATTATTTTATGAATAACAAAAAGTAATACTTTAAATGTACAAGGAAATCATTTTGGTATTAATAGCTAGAACATTCAGTAACAAGGAATTTTTTAAATCCTAAACTAAGCTGATCTGAACAAATAATACTTACATTGTGTACAAACATTTGAAACATTCTATAGAAATCTAAATATGGCGGCCATCTTGGAATTTTGTCATCACCAGGGGGCGCTACATGCTAGATGTAAATTACATACAGCACTATGAAGACAATTCCTTAATAAAATACTGAACATGACAAGATAATTATGATATGTTGAGCATCAGCTGACATAGTTAGAGATTTTAGTCAAACTGGCGGCCATCTTGGATTTTCGGCCACCAGGGGGGCACTACTGAGGTGGATCCATATCCAGAAATGTTTAGAATTGTTCAATGTATCAGTGTGCCAAGTTTGGTGCTTTTAACCCAAAGTGCACAATTTTGACAAAATCCTAACTTTAACCGCCCCACTAATAGAGAAGTTGACAGGAAAACTTTCACATCAGGTTAGTCCAATATGTCTCTATATATTTATATTATTGCATTTATATGTTACAGTACATTGAACCTGTTCTATTAAAGTAAACTAAGTGTTTGATATCATCTAAATCTCACCCATTATCTATTTAAATGAATGTGCTGAACGAGGCTTATAAATTGTAAGCTTCTGTAATTACTAACAAACAGCTTTTCTATATCTTTACTCTTGTGACATGAAGTTAGAAACGGATTCGGGATTGGGGATTGCGGATTCGAATACCGAATCTGAATTTTTTTCATATATTTGGGATTCGATGAAATACCCAATGTCATTTAAGAAAGTGATGAAATGTAACATATGGTATATTTGGGATTACACTTTCGTAGTCAAGTACAGATTCTAGTACTTTTTTGGTTTGAGTCCCATCCGGTCTAGGCGTCTGACTTTGTGTGCTGGCGATTAGGTGCCTGACTCTGAGGGTGTGGGTTCGAATCCCAGATGGGACACAACCCCAAAAGTACTAGAATCTGTACTTTACTAAGAAAGTGTAATCCCAAATATACCATATGTTCGGGATTCGGATCCCGAATCTGAATTTTTTTCATATTCGGTTTTTTTCTTTTGCACATTCGGCATTCGGCATTCGGCATTCGGCATTCGTATTTGGTATTTGAACTCTTATGCATTTCTTTAAAACATTTGGTGAGCGAGTGAGTGAGTTTAGTTTTACGCCGCACTCAGTAATATGCCAGCTGCATGGCGGCGGTCTGTAAATAATCGAGTCTGGCCCAGACAATCCAATGATCAACAGCATGAGCATCGATCTGCGCAATGGGGAACCGATAACATGTGTCAACCAAGCCAGCGAGTCTGACCACCCGATCCCGTTAGTCGCCTCTTACGACAAGCATGGGTTACTGAAGGGCAATTTTAACCCGGACCTTTACGTGTATTAACACATTTGGAATTCGGAACTTCAGCGTCCTTGTAACTATACTCTTTGCACCTTCATCTGTCAAACATATCTATCCTCGACGTTGCCGTGCAGATAGTCAACGGTCCAGAAGCTCTTCCCTGCTTGCAGGCGTCAATCCTCGATCACGACCCAGCAAAGACGAACAAGGTCAATATTCATTATTTCATCCCCCTTCTAATGTACTAGGTGCTCGTTGTATACGTGGCTATTTTAAAAACATAGACATCCATCCCGAATCCCGAATCCCAAATCTAAATATTTTTTTTCATATTCGGGATTCAAATCCCGAATCTGAATATGTTTGTTTTTTCATATTCGGGATTCGAATTCCGAATCTGAATATTTTTTTCATATTCGGTATTTTTCTTTAGCACATTTGGTACTCGGCATTCGGCATTCAGTATTCAGTATAACTCTTATTATGCATTTCTTTTACATATTTGGAATTCGGAACTTCAGTGTCATTGAAACTATGGGGCGGTGGGGTAGCCTTGTGGTTAAAGCGTTCGCTCGTCACGCTGAAGTCCCGGGTTCGATTCCTTACATGGGTACAATGTGTGAAGCCCATTTCTGGTGTCCCCCGCCGTGATATTGCTGGATTATTGCTACAAGCGGCGTAAAACCAAACTCACTCACTCACTCCTTGTAACTATACTCTTTGCACCTTCATTTGTCAGCGTATCTGTCCTCGACGTTGCCGTGCAGCCTCGGAAATAGTGAACGGTCCTGAAGCTCTTCCCTGCTTGCAGGCGTCAACCATCGATGACGATCCAAAGAAAGACGAACAATGTCAATATTCATATTTCTTCATTCAGCTAAAACGTCCGACTAAGTCACCAATCCTATATTATAGAACCAGTGACAGAAACCAATCAATGAATGCATTATTGAATAAACGAAGGGATGAAGTTTGAGATTTTCCCGACTAACCATATTTTTTCTAAATGCGGGTTTGTGGTTAAATGGATATTAATGTACCTTTGAAAAACCCTTTTTATCACTAAAGTGAGGCGGAGTCATGTGAAGCGACTGCACCATAAGTGAGGTTGTGTGATGCAATTAAACCTGCAAACTACGATTGGTACTTGCGAACCAAGTAATGTACACTATCCAAAGAATGGTTAGCTACAACGAAAATGGATACTGAGGCACTATTCAGACCGAGGAACAATGCACCTGTTGTCTCAACCCACCTATGAATACCTTATATTGCAATTATGATGTAAAACATGTGTCCCTCAGCTAATGACGTGTGCGACTTAAGATTTATAGAATTTCATTTTTAAGGGATGTTTTATTCTAATTATATGAATGTCAAGCTGTGAACAATCACATATCACTGTGAACAATCACACATCACTGACATGTGCAAATACATTAATGAAAACAACCGATTTGGGAAAAGTCAGCCATGTTATAAAGGGCGTAAATATGGTCAACGTCTCCGCAAAGTCTATGATTATTCTTAATGGTAGTAATTTTGCCACAACCAAATATTCAGTTTCCAAACATCAGTCCCAACTAACTGTGAGCTTTCGAGTAGTTTAGAAAGTTCAAATAAAAATTCATGAACACAATGAAATACAAATTCTTGAAATCAACGTGCTGTACCTTGTTCCTAAAAATGAAGACATATCTATGAAAACCTGACTGACTTTAGAAGTAATATCAACGCTTCAGTAACTCAAATGATTTCAGCAAATTGTATAATTTTGTATCTTAAATTTCAGGAATTATGTATAATTACAATCATTATATGTTACAGTGAATGTGTAATACCAGGGATTATGTATAATACCTGACATTTTCAGTGATTTTGTATAATGTCTAACTCACTCAGTGATTATATACTCAGCAGCAAAAAAACGTCAGTACGAATTCAAAATTAGAGGTGAGGTGAAAGTGGGTTTAACGTAGTGCTTGAGAATATTTCGCTCCTATTACGACGTGCATGCCTGTGTATGTGTATGTGCGGCTGCTTGTACTAGCCAAGACTTAAGCTGGTTTTATAGTGCTAGCCCACTTAGATACCACGCCGCAGTGAAGCATGAATACCCCACTCAGACACATTATACTGACTCCGAGCCGACCAGTTGTACCCATTAATGCCGAGCGCCCGGCAGGGACCAACAAGTACCATATTTTAACGTCTTTTGGTATGCCACGGTCGGGGATCGAACCCGCGACCTTCCGCTCTCTCTCTAACCACTACACCACGGAGGCGGTCTCAAAATTAGATAGGCACTGTAATCAGATCATTACAGAAATGGACATAATAAGCGGATCAAAAACACTTTTGGTGTACAATATCTTGACACATCGATGAATAACTCAGCACAATGCCAAGACATTACGTCAACGTTGCAGTCAATTCAGACCCTTGACTTCAGTATCTAGTGTGACCACCACGAGCGGCAATAACTGCAGCACAGCGTCTATGCACCAATCGATTGATGAAGGCCATTGGCACCTGGAACCACACTTTGCGAAAGGCCTGGCGCAATGAATCGGCTGTGTTCGGCCTTGGTATGTCATTGTTCAGTCTCCTCTGAATTCCACCCCAAAGATGTTCAGTTGGGTTTAAATCAGGAGTAAGGGCTGACCGTTCTGCTGTAAGATGTCCCGTGTAGCTCTGGCAGTATAGGCCCGGGCGTTATCATGCTGGTAATTAATGTTCCGGTGACGTGCGAAATGTGGTATGACGTGGGGTCTGAGAGCTTGGTCGATGTAGCGCACCGCTGTGATGCCGCCTCCTCTCCCTGGACCAAGATTCTGGAACACCACAGGACCCACTCTCTGGTTCAGGCATATTCCATCCCATACCATGATGCTTGCACCTCCCCATGAGTCTCTTTCCATAACACATTGGTCTGAGTAACGCTGGCCACGTCGTCGCCATATTCTTGTTCTGCCATCTGCAGTTGATACGCAGTACCGACTCTCATCTGTGAACAGAACAGTTCTCCATTGCCCGTATCGCCAGTTTTGGTGTTGTTGGGCAAACTGTTGTCGTTCACGGCGATGACGAGGGGTGAGGATAGGTCCACGGTAAGGTCTACGGCAATGGATGTTCGAGCTGTTAAGACGTCAGTGTACTGTATCAGTACTGATTGGTCTTCCGTGTGTTCCCCCTGTCTGGCGTGCTGTTTCGGATGCCTGCATGAAGGGATTCTGTACATGCTGTCGCACAATATGGCGGTCTTGTCGTCTTGTGGTCACCCTTGGTCTGCCAGTACGGGGGCGATCATTTGTGGTGTTGGTGGCCCGGAAACGTTGCTGCAGCCTGTAGATGGTGCGAACGTTGATCTGGAAGTGATTGGAAACGGCTTGTGCAGTGTGGCCAGCTTCAAGTCTTCCTAGCGCCTGGTTCCTCTGAGCTGTCGTGAGTCGCGGCATCCTGCTGACGTTGCAACGTGAATGTTTCAGTTGCAGTTGCATGAAAAACATGGAGAACACCGTACCATCTCCGAGATCAGGTTTCGTTTTTTAGACCATTTCCTGGGTTCCATTCTGAGTTTGGGAAGGAATGTCTTTGCTCAGGAAAAGTTGGAGATGTTGTCAAAAATATACAATCAAAACATTAAATGAGTTCACAGTTATCCGTTTCTGTGAAGGAAAATTCCATACTGACGTTTCTGCTTTGAAGGGAAAATTCACTGAAAAGTATACTAGAAACTAGACGTTTCCCTGAAATTTTGCTAGTTTGAGGTATATTTCTTCCAAAAAGATGTATTAGACTTTTGTATTAATAGAGACGTTTCTTTGCTACTGATATCTCTATTCACATAATAGATGTACATGATGTGCATAAGGAAAAGCATGATGAACATGTTTGGAGAACATCAATTCAGTTTTTATTTTGACAAGACAGTGATGAGTGGCACCTTAAATTACATTTTACACCAGCCTTGTAGCATTTGCATCTATTTGTCTGGCACCTCTTGACTCCAGCACAATTGCACTTAACAAAGCCTTGTCCACCACAGGCTGACCCAAACTGGACGTCTAAGCGAAAGGAGGCGAGTTTTTCAGAAGACATATCCTAAGGTGTACGGAGCTGTGGCGCACACATCAAATTGAAATTACGAGAATATTTTCCAGATAAAACACTAGCTTTGACAGCAGTTGTGTATATCCCACCGTCATTAATGGGATCAGCTCTAATAGTAATAGTAATAGTCCGCTTATTACTATCCAGGCACATCGGTAATAGGTAATAGGACACTATCGTACGTTCCGATACTCTTTCAACTCCCTTGGGATCATAAAGCCATGCTGTCTGTTAGGCGCAATGAACTAAGCATTCACACTGCCAGCACACCCTCACGGTACCATTTTACAGCTGGGTCAACTGAAACACAGGGATCTAAGTATCTTGTCCAAGAATACTACGCAAATGTGCCCACCTCGGGACCCGAACATAGGTGCCTCCACCGGGAATCGAACCCGGGCCTTCAGCATGATTGACTGACGCCTTACCACTGCACTATTGCGCTCTACCTGTCCACGGATGGGATTGGAACTGTAACGTTGTCACCAACGTGAACTTCTGACAGAACAACTTTACTACTTTCCACCATTCTCTCGGCTTTTTGCAACTGAGAGTCTACTGCCCTCTTCCTCTAGATACTGATCTGCTGACGTCTCTTTGCAAGAAGGAGTTCAGCTGATGATGGCGGATCTGGAACGGCGGGTGCAGCTGGTGGATCTATAACGGCTGCTTCAGCAGGTGGATCTGATACTGGCATATCTGCTACAACAGGTGGATCTGGTACTGGCATATCTGTTACAACAGGTGGATCTGGATCTGGCATGGCTGTTTCTGCTGAGGGATCTGGAACAGCTACAGTAACTGGTGGCGAATCTGGTGCTGGCTAGTCTCAAGTAGGTGTCATGGCGATTATGGCATTGATGAGATCTTCTTCCGCCTTCAGTGTTGCAATCACCTCATCTGGGAGCTTGGAGGAATTATTCCAGTTGGTGCATCTGATCCAGTACAGGCAGCAAATCGTGTTTGCTTGATTCCGCTGTGGTAGCAGGAACTGAACTTGGGTCACAAGGTACAAGCGGTGCCATTGTTGTCGGACATCCAGGCTGTTAACATGTCCTTCACATCACAGTTGGCAGGCTCAATGGAACCTTAGGATTGGGGGTGACGTGGTTTACCATGTATGATCTTGGTGCTAGGCCACATCTGTGACACCTCCTCAATGACACGAGCAGTAAATTCGGGATTCGAATCCCGAATATGAAAAAAATTCAGATTCGGGATTTAAGTCCCGAAACCCGAATGTTGAGAAGGCCATTTAAGTTACCCAGGTATACAACGAGCACCTAGTACATTAGAAGGGGGATGAAATATAAGAGTTCAAATACCGAATGCCGAGTGTCGAATGTGCAAAAATACCGAATCTGTAAAAAGGATTAAGATTCGGGATTCGAATCCCGAAGATGGAAAAATATTCAGATTCGGGATTCGAATTTCGAATCTGAAAAATATAAACAGATTCGGGATTCAAATCCCGAAACCCGAATGTTGAGAAAACTCAGATTTGAGGCTGAAATATTGGAAACTGTAGTTTGGTTGTTTATGTTACCAAGGTATACAACTAGCGCCTAGTACATTAGAAGGGGGGTGAAATATAAGAGTTCAAATACCGAATGCTGAGTGTCGAATGTGCAAAAATATCGAATCTGAAAAAAATTCAGATTCGGGATTCGAATCCCGAATATGGAAAAATATTCAGATTCGGGATTCGAATCCCGAATGTGAAAAATTATTCAGATTTGGGATTCAAATCCCAAAACCCGAATGTTGAGAAAACTCAGATTTGAGGTTCAAATATCGGAAACTGTAGTTACCCAGGTATACAACGAGCACCTAGTATTTTAGAAGGGGGATAAAATATTAGAGTTCATATACCGAATGCCGAGTGTCGAATATGCAAAAATACCGAATCTGAAAAAAATTCAGATTCGGGATTCAAATCCCGAATATGGAAAAAATATTAAGATTCGGGATTCGAATCCCGAATGTGAAAAAAATATTCAGACTTGGGATTCAAATCCCAAAACCCGAATGTTGAGAAAACTCAGATTTGAGGTTCAAATATCGGAAACTGTAGTTACCCAGGTATACAACGAGCACCTAGTACTTTAGAAGGGGGATGAAATATAAGAGTTCAAATACCGAATGCCGAGTGTCGAATATGCAAAAATACCGAATCTGAAAAAAATTCAGATTCGGGATTCAAATCCCGAATATGGAAAAAATATTAAGATTCGGGATTCGAATCCCGAATGTGAAAAAAATATTCAGACTTGGGATTCAAATCCCAAAACCCGAATGTTGAGAAAACTCAGATTTGAGGTTCAAATATCGGAAACTGTAGTTACCCAGGTATACAACGAGCACCTAGTACTTTAGAAGGGGGATGAAATATAAGAGTTCAAATACCGAATGCCGAGTGTCGAATGTGCAAAAATACCGAACCTGAACAAAATATTCAGATTCGGGATTCGAATCCCAAATGTGAAAAAATATTCAGATTCGGGATTCGAATTCCAAATGTGAAAAAAACATTCAGATTTGGGATTCGAATCCCAATCCCAATCCCCAATCCCGAATCCGTTTCTAACTTCATGTTGCTCTGAGGCACGTGGGGGCGAGACCCGTTACTGAGACTGCCGATGTGTCAGAAAAGAACTTGTATAGAAACTGACAATCGCGTATGAGTGTTCAAATATCACTGGAAACCAATAAGTTCTATGTTTCACTATCGCTAAAACGTCATGTGTTGTCAAAACATCCTTCATAATGTGCTCGGTTCATCTGTAACCATTTTTCATTTCATATTATTCTTGTAATCTACATTTTGTGTGTCGTTTTTATGGATCGTCAAACTCGACCTATACTTTTTTTACCTCTTAGTTAACACTGTATCTGCCCAATGGGGTTATTTTGTCCGGTGCGAGCATTCAAAATCAGGGTTAGGATTTTGAAAGGTTTGGGAGGTGATGACGCCATTTCCAGATTTAACGTACCAGTTAGAAACATGCTATCCCATGCAATGCCCCTTTGTGATCTGAACCAAGTGCCCTCTTGGATATTTCTTCGGGTACACAATTGGATTACCTTTCAGTGAGTTTGTTGAGTGTATAACTGGTGGGACGGGTGACCTCGATTTTCCTCGAGCACCCGTGTCATGAATTTTGATTTAAACATATTTTATTCATTGAAGAACAGAATTAAGCACAAGTTATCCAACTTAATGAGCACAAAGCAGGTGGTTCGCCAACTTAATGAAACCCTCTCCCATAAATGTTTGCTTGTGATTCATTCCTGAGAGGTTAAAGGCGTGCAGTCTGGGAGATATATATCACGAATATAGACACGAATTTATCTCTTTTGTTAACTGATGAGCAACAGAGATAAATTCATTATAATTATAATCATAAGATGTATGTTTCATTGTCTTATCATGGCGTAACTATGTTCAACCAACCAATGACCATGCAGTGGACGTACAGTAGTCACGCTACATGATTACCGTTTGCTGTTCACTGTATCTGGTACATAAACCTTTTAATGATAAGAGAGGCGGTAGGCACAGACCAGCGAGTTCAGGAACATTTAGAAAATAAGATTATACTTCTTACCGAGACTATTGTTGCCATCCTGTTCATTATCGTTCCTCCTCATGAACAAGAAGAAAAAGCGACACAAACATACCCTTTATTTTATGGAACATGCGTTTGTTGATGTGTCCAAAATACACAAACTCGCATACTTAGATATGATATTTCAGAAAAGGCTTAGAAATAGACCCAAATAGTCCCATAAGGCTGTTAGAAGGATGTTTATAAGATATAAATAGTGCAAGTATGTTTAAGAAATGCTGTTGATATAAATACTCCGGTCTCTGGGGGAATGCAGAAAAGAGTGTTTATTAAATAATCTGCACACATACAAATCATGATTGAAAGATTATTGGAAATGAATTGATTATATTACATTAGTGGAAAATGTGATCATAGATAAAGTGACCGAAATTCACCTATTGTGAATAACAGACAATATAACATACGTGTACATGTATATGTATAGTAAAACGCCAGTAAACTGATACTGGTCATCGGGTGTTTCCGAGATTTGGTTCGGAAATAATCTATTGATAAACGACGTGGAACAGATAACCTGCTTTGTGCTTGCTGTAGCATTGTGCATTCTATGCAGCGTACTGTTTAGAAACACCAACTTAAAGGTGTTTTTAAGGCAGAAATTGTACATTGTTTTTTATGAACATGTAGTATATTTCTGACGATTGTAATTATTCACACGATATTAACATTTTAAGTGAGCTGTAGCTCTGCTGAAATAATAACAATATGTGTGTTGTTTTGTGTGAGAAAACCATTTAAAACATGCAGCGTTGATGTTATTGTATCCAGTGTAGTGAAGTATGTTCATCGCGATTAAAATAGTTGGAAGGCTGGTTGGTCCTTTAATGCCTGCGGCGGTATGTAAATAAACAACAAGCATAGCCGGATCCCGTTAATAGCCTCTTACAAGTATGGGTTGCTGAAGATCAATTCTAACCCGGCAATCTGTGGATGGAGCAACTTGCAGCGTCATTGCATACTGGGAAACACATGGAGAGAGTGAGCTTAGTTTTACGCCGCACTCAGCAATATTCCAGCCATATGGCGGCGGTCTGTAAATAATCGAGTCTCGACCAGATAATCCAGTGATCGACATCATGAGCGTCGATCTACGCAATTGGGATACGATGACATGTGTCAACCAAATCAGCTAGCCTGACCACCGAAACCCGTGAGTCGCCTCTCGCGACAAGCATGGATTACTGGAGATCAATTCTAACATGGATGTTCACGGCTCATCTTTCATGAGTGATATCAACTGTATTGGTCATGTGTGGTGGTCACTTGTCTATCTTCCTTAATCGGGGCGATAGGGTAGCCTAGTGGTTAAAGCGTTCTCTTGTCTCGCCGAAGACCCGGGTTCGATTCCCAAGGGGTACAATGTGTGAAGCCCATTTCTGCTGCACCGCGCCGTGATATTGTTGGAATATTGCTAAAAGTGAATTAGCCACTTTACCTTAATCATATTAATTCATCAACCAGGGTCCCGACCCACAAAGCGTTCGTAGCCTTATGACATTCGTAAGCCTATGATAAACTATAGAGTTACGACATTTCGTAACGTTACGAACGCTTTGTGGATCGGCTCCCTGGACCTGAGCCTGGATAATCGTGGAGGCTGTTCTCCTCTTGAACTTCTCTGCCAGGCTATATAGTGGTTGAGGAAGGAGCACCGTGACCTAGAGCTTACACAATATCAGCATAACTGAAGTTCTTGAAGGGCATATAGCAATTGGACGAAAATATATACATGACACGTAACATGGATAGCTTCTTATTATTCTTTATACGACCTTTCAGAGGTAATTCTTTCTCCTTCATATTCACCTGGTGAAGGAGCAAGAATAAGCTCTGAAACGTCGCATAAAGAAAACAAAAACGTGTCGTGTAGTCATCAGCGTAATTGTTCAGTGTCACCTGCTACCATGAATATATACGTCAATACTGTCACAATACACGTTTATGTCCATGTATGTTGGGGGCATTTACTGTTAACTGCCCATTGCGAACACACGCATTTAGAAGTCTCTTCAGTGAACAGGTAAGTTGCACTACAGATTGGTCATCAAACAATTGTAGATACTTGGGGCTAAGGCTGTACAATATTTGTGTTGTTGCTTGATAACGCCCCATTCAGCATTATTCAAACAATTATGTAAATAATCAAGTTAATAATAATCGTCTTATTGAGATTAATTCCTTGACTTTCACATTATGTACGTTTAATAGTAGTATTTGATGTGGCGCAGTGTCTCAAGGGGTTCAACAATCTCTGTTGTATTGAAGTCTTCATATGGTCTTGTTATGAACTTCGATCCACGAAATTAGGAAACGGTGATCTATCGTCAACCACGTTACCTTGAGTGGCGAGATCTTCCATTTAGTCTCCTCTAACCATAAACATGGGTTTGGGAGGATCTATTTTCTTAGGGTTTGACATTATCATTTAACTTTATACTTTAACTAATGACTGTATGGATTTTGCCATCACAAGGGATAAATATTTCAATGTCAAAACAGTAACGGATCTTTCTTATAATGTTAATTATCATATAATAATTGAATTTTTTAAAGGAAATAGAATTATTATATAAATTTTGAATATGTTTTGCAAATAGATAATTGGTACTTTAAACATGGTAGTATAAATTAGCAACTGCGATTGATAGTGAGGGTTAAAGTAGCGTAAAATTATTGTCCCCCTGAGAGGGTACGTAAGTCCCAAAACTTTAAGGTCACTTTAGCTCTACCAAACTTTTAATCATAGAATATTTATTATTTTCAAACATGGCTAAAACTCAGCACAATCGCCAGCGACTGAAGGGATGGTGTAAATCCAGCTAGGGTCCATGCAGGTAGCAAATGTACTGTAAGTCCCCATGTCCCTAGTATGGTGACCTACCTTCAAGTGTAGGTGATCTATATCACGTGTTTATATGTGTTCTGTCTATAGTGATTTAATTTTACGATAGCGTACCAGTTTTAAATATATATCTGCGATACTCTAGTATTTTTACTGTCCTAACAGATTTTTACGTTCTATATCATCACGATACGGCTGAATTATTGCCGATATGACGCTAAATATTAACTTACTCACTCACTCACTGACTAATGTTCTAATCCGGTAAATATTATAAGGGTAATGCTATTTTTGAGGGCATTATCATTTGCAGAAGCCCGAGGTCTTCCATTAACTGCCCGACGAAGGAAAAAGACCGAGGTTAAATGGTAATGGTAATGCCCTCAAAAATAGCATTACCATTATTATTGCTAAAATACATGGAATTTGTGTTGAATTGAAAAAGGAAACAATTAGGAGATAACCCTAGTGTGTTTGAAAATCAGAGACATGTTTTACTGAATTGATGGCGACTAAATTTCAATTGGAACCGAACGCGGTTATCTCCATTCTACCATGACCCATTTAAAATCGAACTTCCTCGCTCTGCGGAAGACACTGCGTAATCCGGCATGGGACGAGAGGCGAATTGAACTCGTCTGTGAAGGGAGCGGTAGGTGCCGTTCGTATTTTTTTAACATTACAACATAACAATATTCTGTCCAAAGAAATCAAACTACTGTTTATTCAATGCAATTATGTAATACCCAAGATCTTGTGTTTTTTTCATCCCATCTCCACACGACTAAAATCAGCCTATTGTTTTGTGTGCCGTAAAACTGTAGCCCCCTGGCCACACTATAATGGAATCGTCTGACCTACTTATTTTCTTCGAAGCAGACAGTTACGCAACAGTTTGAAATGGTGGACGAGCCAGTGTTTACATTTTGCGAAAGGTTGAAATTTGAAGTGACAGTGGACAATACTTGACTGACTGTCGAATCTGAACCCTGCAGAATCGAAGAATAGATCCTTTCCTGATCAACCTACGACCTCGTTACTCATCAAAGACTGTTGATTTTTCATGACCGGCCCGATCATGATTTCAATGTACCGCTCCCACCCCGGCATGCGACAACAGAGTGACAGTGCTGCTGCTTAGTGTACATGCGACTAACTTGTGATTCCTTGAACTTTGTTTTCGTCGTTTGGGACTGGACTGTGTCCAAGCGATTTCCAAAGTAGATGAACATAACAGTGACAACCTTGCAGGGAAGCTGGCAGAGAGCAGAATTATTTTGTGAACGATGCAACGCCAACGGGATATGATGGAGTATGACTATGAGTGGCATAAATGTGGTGTTTCGCCAGACCGTTAGATCTATCTTGCAAATTTCCCATTCTAAACGGAATTAAATATACCATTTACCAGGTAGGTAAATGTTTACTAATGTTTTGCTGCATATTTTGCATAGATAGGGGTATTTTTACAAGGCTTTCTTGATTTATATGTTAGATATTGTTTTTGTTTATCTTTGGGGCTGTGTATTGTAATTGAGTTTGAATATTTTTATAATAGAAGGTAATATGATAGTGAGGTTCCCCATAATTGTGTGGGGAAATCATATAATTGTATTTTCGAGTTTAAATAAATGTTTGGTCAGCATTTCCATCACGACTGTTGTGTTGATATTAGTCATTTTGGTGGTCAAGCTGAAGTAGTGCGGCAGCGTTCTATGCGTGCGAAGTGAAGCGCAATGAAATCAAAATCATTTTTAATCCAAAAATTTCCAATTGCCTATGTGGAAAATTCGAAAGTCAGCGTCAAAATCCATGGAGTTGTTGTTATGATCCGCCATCATTATGGTCAAACGGAAGTAGTTCTCACAATAAGATTCGTTAATGCGCGGTGAAGCGGCCTTACAATCAGATGAGCGTCAATCCACAATTGATGCCGTCTGATTTTTCTGAACAACCAATAAGAATCTAGTATTTTCTTGATTCATGGTAGAATGAAGGAATTTGACTGTAAGTTTACCCAAATCAACTTCTGACGGGGTTGACTGCCCGCATGCAATTCCGTCATCGAACAATTCAAGTGACGTCACATCAGAAAGTGACAATATTCGACCTTGGCCTTTGACAAGACCATAGCCTGCAACACGTCAAACTATGTCAGTGTTCGGTTTTGGTCCATCAACAGCCTTAATAGTGCAATTGTTAAGGTTAGCATCAACAAGAAAGCCAATATTACCGCTATTTAAAGCGGGAATTCGGGTTGCCTTGACTTGTTTGACCCAGAATATCTGCCAGTCGAAAGCCAATTAACGTATCGCCACCTGTCAATCAAACAAATGACATGACCAATGAGAAACGTCAAATTATTCAATCCGCATCGCATTGCCGTCAGCTGACAGCGCGTTGTTCAGCAAAAGTTCAGCAAAAGTTTGCAAGCTTCGCTGCGCTACGCTGCCTGCTTTCCCGTGCAACGGACTGCTGTGTGAGCGCTTCATTCAATATGGCGTCGTCCAATATAAACACATCACCGATACTAGCCACACTTTTGGCACACGAAGCTGCAGAAGTTATTCCATGCAATGATTTTGAATTGTATGCGCAACATTAAAAACTTGTCCCAATTGGTTACAGAAGAGCAGACAAGTTTTCTCTATTACCTTGCAGAATGACATGCCGTGACGCCATTTTGAATGTCGCTCGCTTACGCAGGAAGCACCTCTCTCAGTCGCTGCACGCCGAAGCGCTGCGATGCATGCAGCGAGGCGTTGTTCAGCCAATAGAAGCGCAGCGCTGCACAGCGTATCGGCTAAACAACGCGCCCCACCATTTTGTCCTAAGCTGGTTACCGGCTCCCTTTACGCGCGCTAACGTTCGACAAAGCTATTGCGATATGCGAGACGGGGCCCAGCTTACATTTTGTCCGACATCAGCGGTCTGGCGGACTGTTTAAAAATAAATCGACGTTTACAGTCAACGTTTTGATCATGGTGAAAAGGTGTAGCTGGGGTACCTGCAACTCGGACACGCGGTACCCGGAACGACTTGCTGGTGGTATCACCTTTATTCCATTTCCCAAGCCTGCCAGAAATTTTGACAAATGTCAACGATGGATACGTTTGTGTGGTCGCCCCAAGTATCAACTGAACATGGAGATACTTCGTGACCACAGCCGAGGAAAACATTTCTTCGTATGTACAAAGGTGTGGAAACTAAAATTGAATAACATCTTAACCAGTGTTGAAGTTAATGTAAATTTAGAAATCTTTGAATTGGTAGACTTTCAGTGCTTTTAGTTGTTATATAAACCAGTTTACACCGATTTTCACTGATTAAGTTACTAATGTTTCACCGCGTGGTATGTCAAGGACAGACGATGTCTGTGTTTGAGCATACGATTTCAGATACATCCATGTTGTTTTTCGTCGTTTCTATCGACTAATAAATGCGAGCTTTTTTACAGCACTTTGTTGATGGAAAACCCTCCAAGACATTTCCGGACCCTGCGTCTGCACTACCTCATGAACAAAATGAAAATCCAAAGACAGTAAGACCACGACCCAAACCACGCTTGCCATTTATGGGCGACAGAAAAAGGAAAGTTCTTCTTGAAACACACAGGTAAAACATTGCTGCTTTTATACTTACTGCTCACAAAACACAACAAAAACATTGAAACATAATAATCAAACAAATCCTTGTTTATTCTGAGAGTATCACAGAAAGTTAGTAAAGGTAATGTCACACATTTAGATCCTTTGTAGTTACGAAAAGACATCACAAGATCACAATCATACTCAAGTTCTATTCATATAAGCATGATGAAGGCACTGATATCACCTGCAACAGGTGCATATTGACATAAAAATCTAATTGCTCTAGACAAAACTGTGTTTCACCCAGGTCCCATAATATTGAGTGATAAGACACAATAACTCTGAAGGATCCAAAGTATTCATTACAATCCATCATAAATATTAATACATCAACATGGACATTTGCTGTAACCACTGAGATCAGCCACGACAGTGGTTCTTTTAAATATGTTTAAATACAACATTAATTTACATATTTATAGATGTTTTTTTACATGGCATGGCCAGACACAGCCATTAGTCCCCTATCCAGAGATTGCTAATATTTCATACAGAAAAGATGACTTCTCAAATATAGAGATAATGTATGAATCAGATGGTCCAATATCCACATCCAACTAGTCCATTCATACTTGTCATTTCTCTGACGGGCACAGTGTTTCAGAATATATTCTTTATCCTTCATCAGCTGGGAGACGAATAAAACTAGGAAGCAGATGGCAATATTACATGTGAAAGAACAACAGTCATATGATGTCAACTGTGGGCACTTAACAAGTGAAGCCAAAAGTTATTTATCGCTCAATTGTAATAGCAATAAACACATATATTAGAAAAGTTAATCCAGGCATAAATAGTCCTGATAGGTAATCAAGAAGTTATAGGAAATAGACAAAGATGGTAACCATTTAAAGGCTGTAATACATTTGAGGTTCAGGTATAAGATAATTTGGTCTTCATCTTCTTTTTCTCAGATGTAATCATGATACAGATATTTCTGATTCACCAAATCAGATGGATATGGAACATCCAGAGCCTACAACCATGCAGCAGGAATCTGATATTCTTGTCCAACAAAGTGACACCATGGGTATTTTTTATGAAGTTTGTTTCCCTTGCAAAGTATGGTTTGAAGTGATTGACATGTGTTTGTGACAGAGTTTCAAGCAGAGTCCTGAAGGTATTCCTGTCTGATATATCCGCTCAATGTTAAAGTCTTGTCTGGTGTAGGTTACAAAGTCACAAAATGGTGCCCCAGTTACAAGTAGTTGGCCCTGTACCCGATACCAATGCCTATCACCTCTTCAAGTTGTAATATTTTCCTTCTTTTTCAAAAAAGAAACCAGTCATACAGGAGGCTTCATTAATGGTCAAGTCCCTTACAGCATACAAGGACACTTTAATTTCCACAATACCAGAAACAGAAGTGTCAGCACACACTATAGCATCAGGGGTGGCTCCTATAAATGGAATAGATGGGTTTACAACAAAGCCAATGTCATGAAGATGATTTTGAGTTTTTTTCATGTACATTTGTTTAGCTATTTTCTCATTAGAATTCCCATAAGTTGTTGGATTGGAGGAAAATTTCTCTTTGTCAAAGGTGTTTCTGATAAATGTGTCATTGATTTGTTTTTTGCCCTTTCCTTGCTTTGTACCACAAATCAGACTTGCTTTGAGATCTTGTATTTTTTTCTAAATTATGGGACTCGGCAACTGAAAGTTCTAAATCTTTCCACTGATGTTTTAAAGTTGCAATTGAATCCAGTTCGGCAAGTTGTCATCTTTTGAAATGTGACATCTCCGCACCTGTCCTCCATCTTTGGAACCACTATTGGTCTAATTATGGTGCCTGTAAAGAGAAGAAGCCAGTTTATTCACACTTAGTTTTATACAAGGGAGGTAATAAGGCTGTTTTTCTTCTTAAATCTCAAATTGAAACAAGTATGTTGTGGGTGCTATGTGTTCATTCTTAACTTATTTTTTTGTGTGCAAAGCATTTTTTAAACATTACAACAAGTCAGATTGATAATAGGTAAGTCTGTTTCAGGTCTAATAATGAGTTTGGTGCCCTAAACTAGCCAGATCATTTCTTCTCTGTAGAATGTATTATTGCTTGAAACAGTTGTAATTGCTTTTACAGGTCCTCTGCCACTTGATATGCTGGCTCTAGCTGCAGAGAACAAGCAACTCAAAGAAGATATGGCCAAACTGATCCTAGAAAAGGAGGAGCTCATGCGTTTGAAAGCAGATCAACACCAAAATTAGTGCTAAAATGTTACATGATGTGTATTCTTTTGTAAAAATACAGAGAAAAAAAGATTACAAGTATTACACAGGATTTCCCTACTTAACAGCTCAAAATATTTAAATTTGTTGTCCCTGGCAATGCTGATGATGAACCTTTTTGAATTTACCAGAACAGTTAGCAGTTTGAAGTGTATGGGTCTTGAAGACCAGCTTTTGCTTGTTCTGATTAAACTTTAGACAGAATTTTGATTTAAAACATCTCTCAAAGTTGTTTCTGATATCACCCCAAGATTGCAGTAATTGCGTTTTCAAATTGATAAATTACTTATATTACAGGTTTGATCTGTGTCAATTTGGCCTCACCATGATGTTTTGCAGCAACATATGCCTTCAAAATTTCGCCAGGAATTTCCAAACACTTTCAGTATCATTGATGGAACAGAAATAAAAATTCAGAGACCCCTCTTCACTGACAAGGCAAAGTCAAGCATATTCAGATTACAAATCAAGTACTTACCCTGAAAGGTCTCATTGGTGTGGACCCAAGAGGTTCAATTACATTCATATCAATGCTGTTTTCTGGGGCTTATATCAGACAAAGAATTAACTGAAAAGTGGTTATCTGTCCCTCCTCAGAGAAATGGTTAAGTGTGGGAAACTTAAAGTGGGAGATGGTCTGATGGCAGACAAGGGCTTTAATATTGAAAAGGAAATAAGGGCCACTGGATTACGCCAACATTCCCCTTTGCACCAGGTATAGGTCAGATGTGTGTGTCTGATGTGTCAGAAAACAGTGAAAATTGCAACAATACAGTGGTGGCTCGAAAAATGCCATTGGAAGGGTAAAAAATCAAAATTGTTGGTAAAAAATTGCATTTAAGTTTGTTTTCCTCAGTAAATCAAATTTGGTTTGTGTGCTGTTTCTTGACTAATTTTATGCCATATTTAATTCAAGATAAAGATTAATTACTTGATGTCCAAGAGTTGATCCAACAATCTGAGGACCTATTGGTGTGTCAACTGTCTGACTGGTGCTGGTACATGTATCTGTCAGGTATGAAATAGGGAATCTCTTCATATGGTGCAGCAGAGACATGTCCGACTTCTGTATTTGAAACTTTCCTGCAAGTACAAAAGTATTAGTCACAAATATTGTATTTGTGTATGTTAAAACTTGAAATGTCAATGAATATTTTGTAATGTGCTCTTGTTCCTGTTAACTTAACTGAACTGTAATATTTATGCAAACAACTGCTCAATAGTCATCTGATATTGCTTTCAAACTGTGATGAGTATTTTCTACCTTGAAATATCTGATGATCATGGAGTAAAAAATGTCATATAGGTAATGCTTGCATTATGATACATCATTTTCATAAAACAAGTTCAGAATCTGAAATAAAACTTTGGGCATATAATAACATCACCTGTTGTCATTGAATGTGGCCATCACAGGTCTCCTTTTCCTATTGAGATTTCCAGGCCTGGCAATAATTATTCAGACACTGCTTCAGATTCAATCTTTGGTCCCCTTTGGTTTATCCCACTGCTGAGGCAGGCTAGTGGAAGAGGGCTGTGAAGGAATGGCTTGATAGCCTGATATCTTCCAGCCTTCCAGTATCAGGACAAGTGCCAGTACATGGGAACACTTTCCACTTGCACTGAAGAGAATAGGGTGAATAAATCTGTTACAGAACTGTGATTGACAGCAGGAATATATAATATATTTGAGAAGAAAATACATTTACATGGTTTTATTCCCGCAATGCCTTACAACAGATATTACATTTACCTCTTACATTTATTACAGAATCTGTTTCTTTCACGATGATAGAAATTTAACGTAATTATATGGGATAACATGGGTTTCATTGTCAACAACTGAAACGGCCAGCACACAGACGTGTAATTGATTTGATATCTATATATGCCGCTTATAAAACCCCAACAGATTTATGCCATAAATTGGAAAGGCACCGGGTTATTTCTCGTACTACTCACCCACATTTGCAGCTACAATGGGCGCCAGTGAACGATTTGTGAATTTTGTCAAGGACAAGTTGATTACATGAGGAGCTTCGCTTTCCGCTGACTTCTATAAATCCTCCCGCGAAATCGACATAAATGATATTATCACAACATGAATGGAAACTAACGGAATGAAGGTATGAGGCCTAACTAAAAGCCACTGACGTTGTTTTTGCCGCAGTAGGTTCATAAGGCAAATATTTCGGGCCAATATCATTGGGAATGTCTCTAAACGATATCACGCGCCATTTTGACAGTTGGTTTTGACAGCGATGTTGTCGGACCTTTGAGAGTTATCTCCTTTCTTTTGGGGCGGGTTAACTCTTCACTGGCGATCCGTTAATTAATGACGCCACTTGACAACAGAACTGATAGTGGCCCGCTGCTAAGGCTAAACTCACTCACTCACTTATATATAGCTGAACTCTATCTCTAGAAACGGAGTAACTAATTCGTTAAAGAGGGAACTATTTCTGTGGACACTTTGAAAACCAGGAAGCGGCGATTGTGGCTAGATTTTACTGTCGCCTTTGTGAGATGAGATAACTAACTGAAGGAAGCGACAGTAAAATCTAGCAACAATCGCCGCTTCCTTCAGTTAGATTTCTCACAACTGACAAAATGCGAAAATCCTAATGTAATGACTTTCACATAATAATAATGTGAAGCAAAAATGTTCCACATTTCATTATCTACAGTTTGGTGTCTTCAAAAAGGAAATCCATTGTGTTTTCGCAGAGCTGTGACCCCTATAAAAATGCGTTTTGCCAAAAATTGACCAACTTCCCGGAGGGGGCAATAACTTAAGTCTTAAAGAAGGGTGGGCTTGTTTCCGAGTTATAACTCAAGAACTGTTCAATATTTTTCAACAAAACTTGGTAGATATATCAAACAGATCCTAAAGTGGTGCCTTTGCATTTCACAGATTTTTGGCATTTTTATTTTTCCCGGTTTCCATGGAAACGATTCGACTTAGTCCCAAAAGAGAGGGTGGGCTTCGCTCGAAGCATAACTCAAGAACCGCTCAATATTTTTCAACAAAACTTGGTAGATGTATGAAACAGAACCTTAAGTGGTGCCTTTGCTATTTGCCGCATTTTTGGCATTTTTATTTTTCCCGGTTTCCATGGAAACATTTTGAACTTAGTCTCAAAAAGTAAGGATTGCTTTCGCTTCCCGGAGCACAACTCAAAACCATATAATATTTTTTCAACAAAACTTGGTAGATATATCAAACAGATCCTAAAGTTGTGCCTTTGCTATTTGCAGATTTTGGCATTTTTATTTTTCCCGTTTCCATGGAAACGATTCGACTTAATCCCAAAAGTGAGGGGTGGGCTTCGCTTCCTCGAGCATCAACTCAAAACCTCTATATCTTTCAGCAAAACTTGGCAGATATGTGAGGCAGATATTGAAGTGATGCCTTTGCTATTTGCAGGTATTTGTGATTTATTATTTTCTCAGTTTCCGCGGAAATGATCTCGAACTTTAGTCTCAAAAAAGGAAGGATGGGTTTTGTTTCCTCGGAGCACAACGCTAAAACTTCTTAATATCTTTCAGCAAAACTTGGCAGATATGTGAGGCAGATCCCAAAGTGGTGCCTTTGGCTATTTGCAGGTTTTGTCATTTATTTTTTCATGATTTCCATGGAAACGATTTGCACTTAGTCTAAAAATCAAGCTGGACTTTAAGTAACTGTCAGATTTGTTCTTTCAAAGATGTGGGGCCGGGGATATGTCATCTTCTGATGACTCTTGTTCTTAACCCTATGAAAATGCTGCCTTAAAAATTCACTGACTTCCATAATGCATAACTCTTTAAACTATTCAAGATATCCATATGCCTTGAAGGGTTTAAGTAGTCCGGAGTATGGGTTTTAAATGATATATCGAACGCATTGTACTATATGCCGCTCTGAAGAAGAAGATTTTAAATACAGGCACCGGCCAAAACGAGGAAATCGGCAAAAATTTCAGTTTTTTCAAAATTGGCGGAAAATTTATTCTGCCGCCAAACTTCCGCCATGGGTTGAATCGATGGGGAATGATGTTGTCTACATTGAGTGACAATTTGGTCAATTTATCTCTAACAGTATTGGGAGATATAGAGGTTGAAAAAAAGTTTGAAATATTTTGACATTTTGGGTTCTCTGCCCTTACTGGAAGCCGGAAGTCTGATTTTTTCGACTATGTATCAATTTCAGCACACAGGCTATCACCCCTGAAAGTTTCATGAAAATCGCCCAAGTGGTTAGGTCAGGAGAGCTGTCACAAAAATTGTACAAATAATAATAATAATAAGAAGAAGAAGAATAACTAGGATTGTCTCCTGGGCAATACTGGCGGTCTTCAGACTTCCCCATATACACCCCGTGGCTACCTTTACTTATCCTGTTTCTTTGGACGCCAACTGGATCGCCCATTACAGTGTTTCTGAGATAGAATTACCAAGAAAGTAAATGTTAGTTAATGTGAAATGCTGACGCCCTAATTTGGCGCTGATTCAATGCAGCTGACACAAACTGCAGAAAAACAAACAGGAACGCACAGCCAAGATCAGCAAAGGACAGGCTGCTGGAGAGATTAGATCCTTCAAATTCCAGAACACCAACTCTTTTGACTGTAGACCTAAAAAGAACGGAGCTACGGCCTGTTAAAGAGGGAACTGTTTCCTTGGGCATTGGAAAGCCAGGAAGCGGCGAATGTTGCTATATTTTACTGGCGCTTCCTTCAGTTAGTTATCTCAAAACTGAAAAAATGCGAAATCCTAATGTCCGTCCCTGTTTGTGGCGTAATTGTGGCGTAATTATCGACTTTTACATAATAATAATGTGAAGCAAAGATGTTCCCCATTTCATTATCTACATTATCTAAGGTTTGGTACCTTCAAACATGAAATCCATTGTGTTTTCGCAGAGCTGTGACCCCTATAAAAATGCGTTTTGCCAAAAATTGACCAACTTCCAAGGGCAATAACTCTGACACTATTCAAGATATCGACATGCATTGAACAACCTAAGTAGTCCGGAGTGTGGGCTTTAAAACGATATATAGAACACTATTGTACTATTTACTGTTCAGGAGCAAAAGAAGGTTAAACAAAGGCACCGTAAAAAAAAGTGCGGAAATGTGCAAAATCGCGAAGGTTGTCTTTGTGTCGTAATGGTGACGTAATTATTGATTTTTACATACTCATGATGTGAAGCAAAAGTGTTTCCCATTCAATTACCTACAGGATGGTACTTAGAAAAATGGAATCCATTGATTTTCGCAGAGAGTTGTGACCTTTTTAACCCTATGAAAATGCTAGCTTTGTGAAAAATTGACCAAATTCAGGGGTGATAACTCTTAAACTATTCAAGATATCGATATGCCTTGAAGGGTTTAAGTAGTCCAGAGTGTGGGCTTTAAAATGATATATCGAACACGCATTGTACTATATGCCGCTTCTGGAGAAGAAGATTTTCAAACACAGGCTCCGCCAAAACGCGGAAAATCGGCAAAAAATCAGTTTTTCAAAATAGCGAAAAATTTGACCTGTCGGCCAACTTCAGGTATGTATTGAATCGACGGGAATGGTGTTGTCTACATTGAGTGAAAGTTTGGTCCATTTATCCCTTATAGTTTTTGAGATATTGAGGTTCAAAGATTTCGACATTTTGGGTTATCTGCCCTTAGCGGAAGCCGGAATTCGGGATTTTTTCAACTATGTATCAATTTCAGCATACAGGCTATCACTCCTGAAAGTTTCACGAACATCGACCAAGTGGTTAGGTCAGGAGAGCTGTCACAAAAATTTGTACAAATAATAATAAGAAGAAGAAGAAGAATATTCGATAATAACAGTAGGTCTTCCAGACTTTCGTCTGAAGACCTAATAATAATAGTAATAATAATAAAAACAGTATCTATATCTATGATATGATGGACAATATAACATGAAATGCAATTCATCTTAAATATCATCTTTACACATTAAACCCTTCGACAACAAAAGTTATGTTTTGGTATTTGCCATTTTCTACTGCGAAGTTATGGGAGCTCATTCGCTAATTTTCATACATACTTCCTGTACATAGAGATATGGAATAGCTTTATGTACATAATATATGAAGTTTAACATTGCTTGATATTCAAAAACCTATGTTTACACTGTTTACTGTGCAATATAATGCCTTGAGTCAAGTAGGGTTAGCAGGATTTATTACTCCACTCTGCCTTGTAATTTATGTTATTGTAGGGCACAAACCAATAAAGTATAATGAACCAAACATAATTTTTTTATCGCTTTCATTAATTATTTAAAATGAATACTTAGAAAATGAAAGTGTTATAAAGTGGGTATAAACTCAGGGCTCCCTCACAGGTCAGGGAAAAGTCAGGGAAATCTGGCATTTCTCTGAAAGTCAGGGAAAATTCAGGGAATTTTGATATTTCTATGAAGCACAATCGGTCTTCGGGATGTGAATTAAACAGTATTAAACATATTTTCCTGGTTAATATAAAACAATTTTGGAAACTGACATAAATTTGACAAGAGCCTCTCTTAGCATGTGTGATTTCAGATGTAATGCTGGGGATATAGTCGACGCCTTGTCCGCCTGTCCGTCCAGACACGTGTTAAACATATTGTTTCCCGAGCATAACTCGAAACGGTTCAAAAATTTTTCAACAAAATTTTGCAGATATATCAAACAGAAAATAAAGTGGTGCCTTTGACTATGTACAGATTGTTGTCATTTTTATTTTCTTTTGGTTGTTATGGAAACGCTTTTAGACTTTGGTCTTGCAAAAAATGAAGTTCAACTTTAAGTAACTGTCAGATGATTTGCTCTTTCATATTTGTATGGGCCGGGGATTTGTCATCTTCTGATGACTTTGTTTAGCATGGAAAACACTAGTCCCAGATAGGCATAGCGATTAACAATAGATAATTGTTTGCCATTCAAAACATTTTCTTTATAGGCAACAGATCCACCTCGCCTAAAGATAACTATGTTAACTGGATAATTTTCCATTCATTTGTATACTGTTCAAAAATATTATAAATAGTATGATGGCTATGGTGGTTTCTGCGTAAATTGTGAAAGCCCATTTTGGCCAAAAATACCCATATAAGTTTCTTTTGTTAAAGTACAGTCTAGGTTTACAGGGTTCAAATACCCCATATATTAGTGTGCCATGGCAAAGTAAATATTGAAATGGCACGGGTTGAAAAAAAATGCTCTCGGTGCCCTTTTTGACACTTCTAATGTTTTAGAGACATAACTCTCATTTAGTCATTTAATCCTCAAACAACATATTTTTTTTCCACAATAAATAATACCATACATATTTGAATGCCCATAAACCCATTTCTTTATTTAACAATAAATTTCAAATGATCATCATGATTGTCATTTATTCTAAAAACATGTTGGCATACCGATTTCTGAAAGGCACACCTAAAATATTTGTCTCAGCCCTAAGGCACAATTCTAGAAAAAGTATTTCTATCCCTGGTTTATAATGTGCCCTATGTTCTGACATTTGCTGTTTATTCACAAAGTTGAAAGTGGTTGAATGGTGTTCATACTCTAGTTGTCATGGTTGTACTGAATGTAAAGTGACATCTTGCATGTTTATTCTTTCCAAATACTTTGATAATTACAAATATTTTGTGATAATGAAGAAAAGTGTTCCTGACTTTGAAAGAAACAATTCAATTAAATCATTAGTTTCACATTTATGCTCTTTTTGTCAAATGCCTTTGATATAAAAATACAAAGTTTTCAGATGATATATTACTGACATCAAGTGAGAATATATATTTCATGTTCACGGTCAAATGTATCTAATAGCATTATGTTACATTATGGCAGGAGAGTCAAGGAAAAAATTTCTTCATCCCAAATATCAATGTTTTGCTAATGTAATAAATTAACAAATACTATGTGTGTATTTATGATATGTGTGAAGGAAATATCTTAACACGCAAAACACAGTGGTTAGGACTGACTGAAAAGGAGGGAGGAGGCCAGTTTTACACTTACATGGTCAGGAACATTTTTTATACTTGTCAGGGTAAAGTCAAGGAATTTTGACCTGCCATGCCTGTGGGAACCCTGAAACTACCTAAAACAGAATAGCTGTAGGGCCACAGCCCAGAGGGTTTTAATAACTATGTGGTCATAATTCTTTTTTATTTTTGTAAAATATTTAAGACAATATACTTCTGGTGAATTCAGACTCTTTGCTGAGCTAATTCTCCACTATGACCATCACAACATCATAAGCATTAGAAAATCATTAGAAACCACACTGGTGCCATACAGTAGCATCATGATACATCTTTCAGATAATCTGCCAATATAATTTGTATATCTAAGGAGGTAATACAGTACACAAAGAATTGCATTATCTCCCTCTAACAATATGAAAACCATCATCCAACACTTGTTGAGCTTTAATTTCTCACTGTATGAAGCACTGAGAAATAAATGCTGCAGAAATAAGTATTCAGTACAGTCAAATTATTTTTTCAACGAGGAATGACTAGGGTGAGCAAAGAATGATAATATTTTTCCCAATGATATTAGAATATGTAATCTGAAAAATCAAAATGGTGTCACATTATATATAGGGCGTATTACCTTGCCCCATTAAGAAAATATTGTGAACAATCTGGGAAATGCTTTATATGAGCATGTGTCATATGCCCATTAATATATTTTCCTGTGTTACTTGCATGAAAACACTCTCTAAAATGAAAATGTAAATCTTTCCTTAAATATTTAATTGAAAACACTGGTACATATTACATTTTTAAGTATTTTTGGTACCCACTGATGCAAAAAAATTATCACAACTTTCAGATGAAGAAGATGGAGAAGAAAAGAGGGGCCCAACCAATGGTTCAGGCCCCTGGCTGCCTGTGCTGGACACAGACAGCTTTTGACCTCGCAATGACATTGACTTTGCCGGGACTGCGGCCCTGTCAACCCTCCAGGTAGTCATGTCAACAGTACATTAAACAAATACTAGTAAATGACATACTAAGATACATGATTTATCATAAAATGAATGTATTCATTAATGAACATAGGCAATACAATTCATAAGAAATAACTTAATTGTTATATTCTTCAATTTGGTACGTGGGCAAAGTTACACATGTTCAGGTATAAATGTGGATATCAATTGAATACTATTGACATTATGCTTTGTATCTATCAAAGATATAGGTAGGTATGTATGAATGTTTATGAAAGATTTTGATTGTAGGCAAAATGCTGTAAGATATGATCAATCTTGGTTTGTAATAATGATACAGGCTTTAGATACAAACAATGATAAATTTTTCAGGAAGATGCCCCTCCTATCCAACATTTTGATCAGCAACTGGGGAGAGGGATGGAGGTGTTGACTTGTTCGACCTGCTGGTCAGGGAGACAAACAGGTATGCAGAGCAGTACCTGCAGGGTCAAAGACTCTATCGCCAAGAGAGCAGGCCTCGGCTTGGCATTTCTTGACTCTTGTTGGGCATGGGTGTCGCCAGGAAGCCAACCATTTCATCCTACTGGAATGAGGGGACAAGAACTGGCTGGCACCAACACCTTCCTTCGGGCAACCATGTCGAGGAACCGCTTCCAAATCATCATGCGTTCCTCCACTGCAATGACAATTCTGCTGCAGTGCCCCGAGGGCAGCCAGGTCATTGAACCCTCCACAAGATCAGGCCGGGTCCTTGATCTTGTGAATGGATCCTCTCGCAAACACTCACCGTAAGCTATTTTAAATTTTCCAGTTTAAATTTAACAATTTTAGGATGAAATGTATGACATGGTATCTAGACATAGTCAATATATCAATTAAAGCCCATCTAAGTAAAATGACTAAAATGAAATTTAATGATGACATGAACCTAATATTGCATAAATATTGAAATGTTTGCATCAAGATCTTCATTATTCAGGCTGGCCCAGAGTGTTTGCGCGGGATGAAAGGATGGTTGGCTTTAAGGGACTACATCATCTTGTTCAATACATGGCCAACAAGAAAGCACACAGATGGAGAGTGAAGTTGTGGATCCTGCCGAGGCAGGCACTGGATACACCCATCAAGTCCTGGATCTACAAGGGCAGGAACCTCTGAGGATCTCACTCACCCAAGCAGGCCTTTTGGGCACAGTGTGGTCATGGACTTGATGGAACCGCGATCTCTGATAAGGGACACCATCATCATCTGAGACATTCTTCTTCAGCAGTCCGTCTCTCTGCCATGATCTCTTTGACAGGAAGACGTTCTGCACAGGAGCTGTCGCCCCGAGGAAGGGAATGCCGAAGCTCCTTTGTTGGGAAAAGATCACCCAGGGGCTCTAATAAATTGTGAGAAGACAGGGTCCACTGCTTGGCAGTGTTCTTTTCAGACAGGAGGGTCTTCACAATTTTATCTACCATGGGTAGTCCAAGGTATATACTATTTTAAACTTTTCATTATCCTGTTTTGGCAGTTTAGTCAGTATGATTTCTATTACTTGTGGTTATCATCTTCAAGCACATGATATCATGATACAGTTTTATGAGTATGAAATACCTCAATTTTCTTTTGGAAGATGTTTTGAATTTACTGACATGATTATTGGAATTCTTAACATGTAATGTTTTCTTTACAGAATGGAAGATGGGCTTAACTCACGGGCCGGGTCTGTCACTCTCCCCCTCAGTCGAAGACTATACAACACCCCTGATGGGGAGTTGACCTTTGGGGATCAACTCATTGCTGTATATGATCCCCAAGTCCAGCTTCACAAGCTGTGGAAGAACATTTTAATCAACTTTCTTCTCACAGCTTCAGGTAAGATTTTTTTCCCCATAGAACTCATAATCATCACCATTGGTATTATACTGTAGTGTCTGCTTATCATCAATAAGGGTAAAGTAATGGATCTGTTCATATAATTATTGCTATTGCCTCAAAGTGTACTTGCTGATGACACAATTTTAAAAAAATAGAGTTATTGAATATTAATTGGTACCACTTCCGATATATTTTGGATTATAGTGATTCATCAAGAATGAGCTTTTCTGGTGATTATTCGCTATAATTCTTCAATGTTTCTTTTTATCTTTACGCTACAGTTAATGCCTATCAGACCTTCATGAACACCCATGGTAGGGATCTAATTTCGCCTGGACTTCCACATGTCCTTTTCTTCCACTCACTCTGTCTGGAACACTCATGTGACTAGGAGGACTGGCAGACCAAGGACCCAGCCTCCCTTCCCGACGACTGACCGGACGCCACTTCATCGAAGTGCTGCCTGGAAGGAAGAGGAAACAGTGTGTCCTCTTGTAGAAAATCGACAGAGGACCACAGATGGCTCTGCAGGGAAGGTCAGGACTTGGTGTCCTGATTGCACTGTAGGCCTCTTGTGCCCGCTGTTTCAGCTAGTATCACACAGCCATTACATTGAAGAGTGAATGGCTGTATGTACTGGCATATCATCCCTTCAGGCAGTTTCCATCTGTGTGCTTAAGTCCACTGTACATAAATTTGTGAGAGCATTACTTGCATTGCATTTTGCACAATATTACAGCAAAATCACGCTTCTAATTATTGTATATACATTTATTATCTGTAAATATCCTTAATATTATTTGATTTTGAGAGTAGGACTTACTACCGATTTTGCAACATTAAAGCAAAATCACGGCTAATTATTGTATAAAATTCTATTGTCTGTAAATATCCTTCATATATATTTGATTGCTTAGTGTATGACTTACTTCATATTTGCAATATTAGAGCAAAATCATGGCGAATTATTGTATATAAATATATTGATTGTGTAAATATTCTTGATGTGATTTTAGTGTGAGAGTATGACTTACCAGAATTGCAATACTTCAAAGCAAAGTCACAGTTTAATTTTTGTATATACATTTTTCTCTGTAAATATCCCCAATATTATTTGATTGTGAGAGTAATGAAGCTACTGTGAATTGCAATATTAACGCAAATCACGGGCTAATTATTGTATACAAAAACAGTAGTGCCTGTAAATATCCTTAATATTATCTGATTGTGAGAATATGAGTTACCGCATTTTTGCAATATTGAAGCAAAATCACGGATGGCAATTATTGTATAATATCTAATTATACCCAAATGTCTTTCATGTAAATAAATATGCATATAATGAGAGATTTCTTTTCATTGTCTTATACATCTGATTAGAACTAAAGTTACAAGTTGTGAGAACTTTACTTTTGAATGAACCAGAAAACACATGCCAATCTCAACTGTTACTAAAACATACTTTTTAACCCCTGATGGTCCGGGATAGAATGAGCCTTCAGAAACCTATGCTTGATGTAAGAGGCAACTAACAGGATCGGTGGTCAGGCTCGCTGGCTTGGTTGGCACATGTCATCGTGAGCTCCACCATGTAGATCAATGCCTCATGCTGTTGATCACTGGATTGTCTGGTCCAGACTCGATCATTTACAAACTGTCACCATATAGCTGGAATATTGCTGAGTGCGCATAAAACAACAAATAATAACAATAGACATACTTTTAAAATTAGTCATTATTGGAAAATACTTATTGTAATGGATACTTTGTGACAATACATGTAACTTGTATTTTTTTAATATACTTTGAAAATTGTACTTAACACTAATAATTTTTTATATTTTTACTTACATTTGAATAACAACCTAATGCAAAGTTTCAAAATACTCAAAAACCAGGAGTCTGGAACACCCTCAATTACTAATTCCTTTGTTCACTATGTTGTTTTTTATCTGTAATTTAACAAGTAATATAACTACCCTAATTAAATTTCATGTTTGAAACATATACTTATATCAGTGTAGGAAAAGATGTAGAAAATCTAGCCTGTCCACAGGACTGGCAGGTCAAGTCTTTTACCAGTCCTGCCAAAATCTAGCCTGTCCCTCCAAATATAAATAAAACACCTTCGCAGTAAATATTCAAAAGGTTATAATCATTATATATATGTCATTGGTTTTGCTAAAAATTGACCCGACATGAGGACGGACTAGATATTTTTTAACCCGTCCCTCCACAAAATTCACCTCGCCTCTCGACGTTGGGACGGGCTATCTTTCCTACACTGCTTATATGAAGTAAAACAAGTCAATGATATCAGTATATTCCAATTTATCTGATTATTCATGTTTGTATTATGGTTCAAAAGTGCACAAGAATATAACATAATTTATATACAGGAATAGGAATAAATACAGTAAAGGTGGTCACAGATAATCATAACAAAACCATAACCTGATTTAACTGACACTAATGTTGAAACATTCACTGGATGCTTGGAAGGAGATTGTGATGTTTCAATATACAGTAAATATTAACAAGTGTAAATGAAAGTAATTGTATTACCTTTATTTTGTTTTAATATAGGTGATGACAGGTTTATTTATATATAGTGGATTAATACAATTTCTTAAACAATTTCACAGATTTTAGTCTTATTTCATGGAGTGTCTAAGATTTTAGCACTTGTAACCTTTGATACCAATTCTTTGTTATGACTGAAATGTTGTTTAATTGCCTTATATTTATTTCCATAATACATAACAACCAATACACATCGCTTGTTGTGGGATTAATAAAGGTGAAGTTTTGTATAAATCTCTTACTCACTGATATACGCATTCGTATTTGTGAATTTTTAATAACAAATACCAGTAATAGTTATTGGTTTTCATCAGTTTTACCATAACTTATCTAAAGTTCACTTTTGAAACTGGAATAACGTAACCCAAATCCATTTGTGCGGTAAATGTCACGAGCAGGCGCGACCTTAAGAGAAGACATCTAGTTCGCGGCGAACTATTTTCACGCCCGTTTTTTTCAGCCTATCAAATCATTCAAACATTAACACGTATGCATAGTTAAACAATAATTTAAATTTATATTACCTGCTGAAATGATGTCACCATGTAAATGTAAGATGGACATAAACAGGTCACAACACGACCATGGCTTGAAAGAAATATATCAACAAAATGTTTCACACTGTTCAGACTCAGATCTTCATTTCGACCAAATTTTCAACATTCACGAAATACAAAATCGCAATTAAATCAAATTCTACTCGTGCACATATCAGGTAATACAATAACATTGCGATGTATGCCTCATCTTACTGCATGATAGCAACACAAAGTGACGGGAATTGAAAACTGGAAACATAACCTAAGCATAACGTCTAGAACGTTGAGGTCAATGCGTTTATCGTACAAATTACTACAGCATAGCAGATTCCATGCATTACCCAGCCAAATCCCTCACATTTCACCCCACGATTACGACATACATATAAGGTTCTGCACTTACCTTCTCGGTTTCTGTCGAACTGAATAAAACACTACAGGACCAAATAAAGTAAATCCGAATTCCGACACACCGCTGAACATTGTCGGCGACATTTTTAAATATGCAAAGCTGTCGACAAGACAATAGCTCTTTCTCGAAGTATTTCTGCTTCAAGTATTTTTCATTTGTTGTGACATTTCTACTTGTATTTACCATAATGGTTTTAAATGAAAATGAAAATATAAACACGTCTTTCACTGTACATGTAGATACGAGACTAACTCTTTCATTCTGTCTGTATGCAAATTTCGACGTGTCCGCCATCGCACGGTAGGAGTATTTTGAGCAACGACTTGACAGGGACCGTAATAAATGCTTTGGGTGCCAAAGTAGTAAAAGAAAAACTATTCATGGGGCATGATTGTTTCAACATTTTCTGAAATACCCTTTTAAACATTCAAGTGAATAATGGCCGCTAATAATATAGATTTACTGCACCGAAAAAATCCAGCAGTGTTTCAGTTTAGATTCTGAGTTGTTGATTCGTTTCCTTTCTTGAAAACGTCAATACTGATCTTACAGACTATGTTTTACGTCAAATTTTATATGAGAACGGTGGCAATTAACTGCAGATTTCAGGTATAAGATTTCATTCATATATCACGAAAAGTTTTTTCCGTTCATAAGCGCTTTTCCGACAAGACATCCATGGGAAAACGTTGCAGTGTAATCCAATTTACGCGCCAAATGGCGCTCATACAAACTTCAACGAATTTGTAATCGACGATTTCGCTGGCTTTATTTCCGCTACATATTTCATTTTCAACATGGTAATTGTGAATCAAACGAGCTTCCATAATATGTTTTCGTTTTGTTTATTACTGCAAATTTACAAGCTAACGAGACGCACGAATGATCCGATGCGCAATGCACAAAAAATGGCTGCCGTGGAAATTCTGGAAAAAATACATATTCTACATTTTTGACGAGCTATTTCTTACGCATAATGAAGCCAATGCCATAAAATATTTACATAGACATAACGGGAAATGAATGAACCTTTACAGTGTGGATTTTGAACATTGTGAGTAACGCCGATGCTGTTTGACGTACATTTTAGACGAATGTATGCAGTTTTCATAACGTCTCGCTCAAATAAACTCGGCACAGCGACAACATACACGGTTATTTCTATGTGGCAGCCAGGGGTAAGGTTGAGCGGTCCAATATCATTTGCAGCGGCCCGCAAATTTCTGATAATGGGAGGGCCGTTTCATGATAATTTCATGTATTTTAGCTATATAAAACAGTGTAAGTAATTATTGTGTTTGTTGTTTAACGCTGCACACAGCAATATTACAGCTGTGTGGCGGTGGTCTTTGAATAATTGAGTCTGGATCTAACCTGACCAAAATTGTTGCAGTCACCATTTGACATGTTGGCTTGACGTACAATGGCATCACTTTGTTTGTGTGTCCAGGAAGTCGTTACAATCATATTTGGTCTTGTCTTGGAATAACAAGATGGACTAGAAAGTGCATGGTAAATACATTCATAGTCCTACATTTCACTGGTTACCGCTCCCAGCCAGGATAGAATACAAGATATTTAGCATGGCTTATAGATGTCTTAATAATGCAGCTCCATCCTATCTCCCTAGTCTTGTCAAAGAGTACGTTCCAGCCAGGGTGCCGTTGTACAAAGCGATCGTAGCGCTAAGGTGATCGTAACTCCCATACCCTAACACAGACTTACGACTGTCGTAGCGCTACGATCGCTTTGAGGAACGGGACCCTGGACTCTTAGATCAGCCAATCAGTCGCTGCTCATCGTCCCAAATGCACGTCTGAAGACATACGGACATCGACGTTTTTCCTACTTGTCAGCTATCCTCTGGAACAATATGCATGGGTGCCTCAAAGTATCCCCCTCAATAGCCAGCTTCCAGTCTATACAGACTTATCGTTATTATACACTCCTCGACACGATATGTTTGAAATTCTGCCGATGAATTTTAGCTCTGTACTTCAACCAGATACTAACCCTGCCCCTCATGTTCCCCTGACAACTGATAACAAGTGAAGCTAATATACCCTGGAACGATCCCAAACACTTCCGCCCGCATCATCAGCAAGACTACTAAACGTTCCCATATAACACTGGTGTTGAAAGAACTGCATTGGGTACCAGTTAGGGCCAGAGTGACTTTAAGATCCTCTGTCTGACATACAAGTGCCTCCGTGGTTTTGTTCCTCCTTCTTGTCTTGTCCCTGCACGCAACTTCGACTGGTCATCCCATCCTACAAACTGAAATCCTTTGGACACCGATCGTTCTCTTTACTCTGCACCTGTGCTTTGGAACTCTCTCCTTGTGCCATTATAAGCTCTGACACAACTAACATGTTTAAGTCCAGACTTAAAACCCATCTTTTCTCAGTATATTACGTATAATTTCAGCTGTAAATACTCCTGTGTAAATATTCTGTAGCTCTTTGAGCATGCTCTTAGGATGTGGAAGGGGCGCATTATAAATATGCATTTATTATTATAATTATAATCTGAGTCCTTCAATGACCACAGACCCGTGACGATCCCGGTTAGAATTGGTCTTCAGAAGCCCATGCTTGTCGTAAGAGGCGACTAATGGGCCTCAAGCTCGTTGACTTGATTGACATATGTCATCGTGTCCCAATTGCGCCGCCATATAGCTGCAACATTGCTGAGTGCGACGTAAAGCTAAAGTCAATCACTCACTGCAATGACCAAACACTGCAGTGGTGGACGAGGTTCGATTGGTTCTACTTGCATTTGATGTTACCGTTGTTTCAGAAAGATCTACTCACCAATACGTCATGTATCTGCAAGTATTCACTCTTCTTCTCCTGGTCACCTGTTCCCTGGGAGCTGTTGCCCATGATGAGGTTGAAACGGAAACAAACAGTGAGTGTACAGCCTGAACTTCTCACTGCATCCTTCATATTCATGTAGCCCAGAATATAGTTGCCATAGAAACTGAAAAAAACGCGACGCTTTTTGAGTGAACGAGTACACGAGAGCTCAATTTTAAAACTATTTAGCATAAATTATCTTTCTGGAAAATTCAGTTTCTCGTTTATCAAATTATGTGTATATATACTCTTCAAAAAAGAAACTATACATGCTGTTTTGGAGTTTACTTACTGATTGCATATAAGTGATTCATCATTGCTCAATTACAGCAAAATCGTCACTTTACAAATTTCCAAAACATGATTACTCAGAAAGTGTTTGGTAAAACCACAGAGTCAGAGTAAAATGTCAGTATCTGGTGTGACCACCATTAGCATCGATAACAGCTTGGCAGCAGTGACCCATAGAAGAAAGGAGATGCCGAATGCTGTCTTGAGGAATGTTTTGATACTCTTGCTGAAGTGCTGTGTGCAGTTCTTGTAGTGTCTGAGGTGGCGGATCACGCTGGCGCAAGCATAGATCAAGAGTATCACATAGATGTTCAATGGGGAACAAGGTAACACCTGAAAAGCCTAGGTAACACCTGAACATTGTTTTGCTGGAGGAAGTCCTGTCAAACGCGTGCAACGTGAGGTCGAGCATTGTTATGCCCCAC
The DNA here is from genome assembly GCF_003918875.1 of Haliotis rubra. Lineage (NCBI taxonomy): Eukaryota > Metazoa > Mollusca > Gastropoda > Lepetellida > Haliotidae > Haliotis > Haliotis rubra. The sequence continues at coordinate 13,858 of NW_025765846.1, read as the reverse complement.
ACATCAACCGTTGATCTTTGATGAAGGGAACGGCGTGACCTTGAACTCGTCTTCTGGCAAAAAGTCGCGTTTCCCATAACCAATTGCGCACTGTCGGGTCGGAGATTCGGCGCAGTCCAGGAGTCGGATTGTTGTGGATGATGCGGCCGTGGTGTTTCAACGAAGTTGTCTCAACTGGATGTAGCGATCCTGGGCGGCGGTGGTAACTCTAGGTCGACCTGACCTGGGTCTGTCATTAACACTCCCAGTATAGCTGTATCGGGTCCGTAGGTTTGAGATGGTCTGTCTGGACACGCTGAAGAGCCTTACCATCTCATGCTGCAAAAGTCTACAGTCATAGGCTCCAGCTCAAGGTGATACACAATTTGATTATGAACGTGCATTTCATGGGTGCGTTTTAGCGATTCACTACAGACGTGAGTGTAACGCTACGTTTTTCTTAAATGTTTCTGTTTGCAAACGTTTTGTCGTCGACATCCATTCCCCCACATGTTAGGATTCAGCATGGATTGGTTTCTGTCCAAAAAAAATCTGTTTACATTCTATTTTTTAAAGAGTATATGTTCGAAATTTCGGGTATTTCATCTTTACTTAATTATATGATCGAAATTTCGATTTTGTTTGGTCATTATTTCAAAAACTGGAAATTTTAATTGTTTTTCATAAATTTCTCGATATTTTAATTACTTATTCGACATTTAGAGTATTTTTTAATTTCGGGGAGCGCCAGCATTGTTCTTCTCTACATTACCCAAATGAGTATCTGAACCTGATACTTCGGCTTCAGAAGCCAAATAAAAACTAGGCTCTTGGAATTCATACACAAGGTAAAATTGCTGTCAGACATCGAGCGGTGGAAAAAATCAACAACCCTTTCATTAAGAGTTACTAGGTACATAGAACTTCCACACTTGTGCGTTTTCAGAATAATAAACCAAAACGTGGGCGCCAGACACTGCGAATAGCGAAAAAGATACCTTCTGTGGTGTCTTTTCTTTTTCGTAGTATAGCCTGCATTATTACACCCCACGATTTGACGTTCATATTTTACCCGTGAAGATCCGGGTCAGAATTAATCTTCAGCAACCCATGCTTGTCGTAAAAGGCGACTAACGGGATCGGGTGGTCAGGCTTGGTGACTTGGTTGACACATGTCATCGTATCCCAATTGCTTATATCTATGCTCATGCTGTTGATCACTGGTTTGTCTGGTCCAGACTCGATTATTTACAGACCGCCGCCATACAGCTGTAATATTGCTAAGTGCGGCGTTAAACAACAAACCAACCAACGACTTTGACGTTCATACAACTGATTTCCCGATTACTGATCTCTTTTCAAGCAGTTGTATAATCAAGTGGCCCATGTCAAGCATTGACAAATAAAGGCAACTGCATGTTACTTGTACTATAAACAGTTGTGGCTACATAGTGTCACGACGAGTCTCTCACATCAGGATAATGCAGGCCCTGAGTAAATCTTTCTAAAACAAATCGGATGGAATGAACGGGTGGAGCAGACAGTGTGCGAAATAGTTTCCAAACTTTGCTAGCCAGGCGGGCTAGATATGCCTGAAGGTTATTAGCCCACAAAATAATTCACTAGTCCGACATTTGAATGTAGGAACTCATCAAAAGATAGATGAGAATAAGACATTGCAGGGATGACAGGGGTTTCATCATTAAGCTGCTAATATACTTCCCATCAAAAGTTTAGACTCACTTAAAATACTCACTATATGTTATGCATATATATGGTTACATCGAAGATAGATTTGTCCACTAACTTGGGGGGAACCAACTACAAACCTTATGCAGATGAATTGCACGAGGATCATGCATCAAATTGCTGAAAAGCATGTGCCAATATCGGGCATATGAACAGCTGCGTTTTGGTGTAAAGTTTTGTAAAGAATTCATCAATTTTCACTGATTTTTATTATTTATTGCACTCATGACAATAATCTTTTCAACGTCATGAATTTGTTTTACAATACATCAGTTCATGTGTAAACAGTACCTTTAAACATTATGGAATATTTAGCAAAATCTAGTCTAGAACAGTTGCCTGAAGTAAGTAGATATATTTACACTAGTGAGTCTAATGTTTTTTATGAGAAGGATATGATTTTTATCAGGCCATAATCTTGCATGATTTAAAAGTGTATTATAACTTAACAAGTCGGAAACAGTGATATATTCACAAAATGACGCCATGAAAATTCACTAGCCAGACGGGCCAGTGACTGTGAAGTGGCCCGACTGGATTTTTACTAGCCACGGCTAACGGGCCAGTGGCTATTTCACACACTGGGTGCAGATACATCCACCTTTCGTGAATACCTGCTATCATTGCTGTCTAAAAGTGATTCAAAAGCATTTGATAGTCCAAAACGAACTATGTATAGAGCTGTTGAGTCAAATTTCTTAGGTTGCATGAGGGCATTCATGTTATTGCAATTCTGGTAACCTTTGGCAAACACAAGGTCAGAGGAAGCAGATTGAGAAGGTCCACTGACATGATATCAACATACACGTCACTCTGGGACGGACACAGATCTAAGCGATTTGATTGGTCGAGAGCTTGCGATTACAATTTGGGTGTTCGATTTCAACTGTGTTGCATACTACAAATTGTTACTACAAATCGCGCCATGAGAACGCCCTTACAATACAAGAGCAAAGCCATCAGGACATTGGAAGACACAGCCAGAGAGTGATCCACTGAACTGTTTCTTCCAAGCCGTCCAGCAGAATCTGTGTTTGGAAATGAGTGGCAGTTGGTTTTCAGTATCATTTACAAAGAGGGAAACCGATTCATGGGGATCTTTCATTAACCCCCCTTTCTTAACATCCAAAACAACCATCACGTCCCAACAACTTAGCAGTCCGCCAATGCCGCTCTACATCCAAAACAGTTTTGACTTCTTCAAGAGTTGTTGTTGAATGCTGATGCTTCGCAGTCAAATCTTATTGCTTCCATGCCGAGCTCCCAAAAGCAATGGAAGTTTTAGATTCATTGTAACTCACTAAATTAATAACCCGTGTTTCGTGTGAGAGTTAGGTCATACTGAAGTTTACGTTGAGATAAACAGGTGAAAGGAATCGTGTAATGCTTGATGTTTTCCTTTCAGAATGGGGAACAGAGATTTCCTTTTGTACCTACGAAGGTATTAAGTTCCTGCCCGGATCGAAGTGGAGAACAACGAAATGCATGTACTGTTCGTGCTCAGAGTCAGGACTCGACTGTAGAGGGTAGGTATTAAATACCGTGGGGATTCTGTAGTCAGGGGTATATAGATAACACTGTTGGGGCTCTTCTGTCAGGGGTATGTAGATAACACACCTTGGACTCTTCTGTCAGGGGTATGTAGATAACACTGTCGGGACTCTTCTGTCAGGGGTATGTAGATAACACTGTTGGGGCTCTTCTGTCAGGGGTATGTAGATACAACTGTGTGGACTCTTCTGTCAGAGGTATGTAGATGACACTGTCGGGACTCTTCTGTCAGGGGTATGTAGATAACACTGTTGGGGCTCTTCTGTCAGGGGTATGTAGATAACACTGTCGGGACTCTTCTGTCAGGGGTATGTAGATGACACTGTTGGGGCTCTTCTGTCAGGGGTATATAGATAACACTGTTGGGGCTCTTCTGTCGGGTATGTAGATAACACTGTCGGGACTCTTCTGTCAGGGGGTATGTAGATAACACTGTTCTGTCAGGGGTATGTAGTAACACTGTTGGGGCTCTTCTGTCGGGTATGTAGCTACCACTGTCGGGACTCTTCTGTCAGAGGTATATAGATGACACTGCTGGGACTCATCTGTCAGAGGTATATAGATAACACTCCTTGGACTCTACCGTCAGGGGTATGTAGATAACACTGCTGGGGCTCTTCTGTCAGGGGTATGTAGATAACACTCCTTGGACTCTACCGTCAGGGGTATATAGATAACACTGCTGCGACTCTTCTGTCAGGAGTAGGTAGATAACACTGTCGGAACTCTTCTGTCAGGGGTAGGTGAATAACACTGTTGGGACTCTTCTGTCAGGGGTATGTAGATAACACTGAGTGGACTCTTCCGTCAGGAGTAGGTAGATAACACTGTCGGAACTCTTCTGTCAGGGGTAGGTGAATAACACTGTTGGGACTCTTCTGTCAGGGGTATATAGATAACACTGAGTGGACTCTTCTGTCAGGAGTAGGTAGATAACACTGTCGGAGCTCTTCTGTCAGGGGTAGGTGAATAACACTGTTGGGACTCTTCTGTCAGGGGTATATAGATAACACTGAGTGGACTCTTCTGTCAGGAGTAGGTAGATAACACTGTCGGAGCTCTTCTGTCAGGGGTAGGTGAATAACACTGTCGGAACTCTTCTGTCAGGGGTAGGTGAATAACACTGTTGGGACTCTTCTGTCAGGGGTATATAGATACCACTGAGTGGACTCTTCCATCAGGAGTAGGTAGATAACACTGTCAAAACTCTTCTGTCAGGGGTAGGTAGATACCACTGAATGGACTCTTCTGTCAGGAGTAGGTCGATAACACTGTCGGAACTCTTCTGTCAGGGGTAGGTAGATACCACTGAGTGGACTCTTCTGTCAGGAGTAGGTAGATAACACTGTCGAAACTCTTCTGTCAGGGGTATATAGATACCACTGAGTGGACTCTTCTGTCAGGAGTAGGTAGATAACACTGTCGGAACTCTTCTGTCAGGGGTAGGTAGATACCACTGAGTGGACTCTTCTGTCAGGGGTAGGCAGATACCACTGTTGGGATTCTTCTGTCAGGGGTAGGTGGATAACACTGTTGGGACACTTCTGTCAGTGGTAGGTAGATATCACTGTGTGGACTCTTCTGTCAGGGGTAGGTAGATAACACTGTGTGGACTCTTCTGTCAGGGGTAGGTAGATACCACTGTGTGGACTCTTCTGTCAGGGGTAGGTGGATAACACTGTGTGGACACTTCTGTCAGGGCTAGGTAGATAACACTGTTGGGACTGTTTTGTCAGAGGTATATAGATATCACTGTTGGGACTGTTTTGTCAGAGGTAGGTGGATATCACTGTGGGGATAGGTGAATAACACGTCTATGTGCATCCTGCTTTAGCCCCTGGACATGCTTCTCCCTCTTCTTCAAAATACATCACGTACACAAACGCACTTTGCAGTTGTGAATTCTTTGAGGCATTTATATCATCCACTGCCATTGTAGGACATGAACCAATATTGAAAAGCTGGTACATCTCGCCACTCCTGACATTAAATCACGGCTATAAATTTAAATATCGAATACTTACTGGAAAATTGAATTTTAAAAGAAAGGACATCTAAGCGTCTCTAGGGTACTTTTAGGGGACATGCGTGGGGATGTTAATGTGTGTTTTGTGTGTGTTTTATATCAGAATGAATGAATAACAATCATATCAAGCGATATTACATAAAATGATAGCTGAGTTAAAAACAACAGTTTGATGACAGATGCGACATGGATACAATTATTATGTCAACGATTCTGACCTTGAATGTTTATATCAGTGTTAAGCAAAAACAGATTACAGCGGCAAGACGTAAGATGGACAATACCGTATTGGTGTTGGAAGTGTTTCCAGTTTCAAGACATGCAGCAACATTTTATTTGTAGATTTGGCTATAAAGGAGGGGTAATTGGGGCACCTGTGGGCTGCAAGGTTGTCAATGATGCCTGTCAGAATAGGATGGTGGATGCGCGGGATGAATTGAAGGACTGTCGCCACCAGAGCTAAACGTTCAAGAGTAATGTACTCCTGCATCTGATAAACATCAAGTAACCCTGTCTGTGTCCTTCTTTGTTTAAGAGAATGATGGTCAACCGGGTTTAGGAAGCGAGCGCCATCCTTCGGGGTGCGTGTGGGGTTAGGGACAACCGTTTATTATTCTAGGGTGGGTTTATGGGATGTTGCGAAGGGGCCTGATATTGAAAATCCACGACCAAATCATCAAGGCTCGCAAAGTACGCAAACCTTCATGTACATGTATGTATTTCACATACTAGTATATTATTGTTTCTTTGTTCTTTAACGCTGCACTCAGCAATTTTACAGCTATTTGGCACCGGTCTGTAAATAACCGAATCTGGACCAGACTATCCAGTGATCAACGGCATAAACAGCAAGCTACGCAATTGGGAAACAATGACATGTGTCAACCAAGTCAGCGAGTCTGACCATCAGATCCCGTTAGTCACCTCTTACGAACATCATGGGATACTGAAGACCAATTCTAACCCGTATCTCTACAGGTATATATCATAGTAAGTAGTGTATTATATACGTAGTGATTCATTTCCCCCAAATACTGGGAAAAGATATTTTGTCTTTATGTTATGTTCGTCTTTATAACTACAGACAATCCGTTCAAAGGAAATGCTAGATCTTCTTAAAATATTGCGAAAAACGAAAAATAAACATGGTGTCAGAATATTAATTATAACCTGAGTGAGTGAGTGAGTTTAGTTTTACGCCGCACTCAGCAATATTCCAGCTATATGGCGGTGGTCTGTAAAAAGTCGAGTCTGGACCAGACAATCCAGTAATCAACAGCATGAGCATCGATCTACGCAATTGGGATACGATCACGTGTCAACCACGTCAGCTAGCCTGACCACCTGATCCGGTTAGTCGCCTCTTACGACAAGCATGGCTGAAGATCAAGCCTAATCTTCACGGGTCAATGTGTCGATGAACGTGGTTTACTGAAGATCAATTCTAACCCGGATCTTCACGGGGCAATGTGGCGATGTACGTGGTCGGCTATACATGCAATAATGCTACTGGACCCAGCTTTAATCCTGTAAAACTTTCGCCCGTCAGGATGCTCTTACGACACGCATGGGTTACTGAAGATCAATTCTAACCCGGATCTTCACGGGTAAGATTATAACCTGAGAGCGACCGTGGTATTGTTTCATTCGAACCTTCAGGGCAACTATTAATTTACGAATATAATTGTTTTCCTGGCATTGCTTCTCACAAGTTTGTGTGGAAACGTCCATTTCGGCCGGATGACGTTGTTGGTATATCTGGTGTCTGTCACTGAACACTTCATCACCGTGAACATAGGGATTAAAATTTGTTTTCAAATGCCGCTGATCAACCGGATCGGGTCATTGGAGAAACCGGCGAGATTATTTGGATAGGACCTACGTCATGACACAACAAACAAAGACATTAAATATTCATTCTCCAATAGGTAATTCTCCATTTTGACTCAGTCACATCCATGTATGTGGGTATTAGAAAACAAAATACAATGTGCGACAGTCAAAAACGACAAGCCCTGTCCAAGATTATAATCAATTCCAGGTACGTTCACACTATTCAATAACACCGGGTGTTAGCGATGTGAGTCACCTGTAAGCGCGTCATTGTAAACATTTCTGTCATGACATGTCAACATATACGTCGATTCGATAAAGTGTGACGTTCATATCACAATTATCGGAATGTTATATTCTGGACAAAATAAGTTAAGGATATTGGTATTTTTATGATTTATATTTTATCAGTGTATCAATGATTAAATAGATCATTATTTATAATTTCAAGATTTACGTATATCCCTAACTATTTTTGTCAAGTATATTAATTGCTTATTTACAACTTTTTAATTTTCTATGCATTCAACCTGTTGCAGATTAATAAACTTTTAAACAGTTTTTCTCTTTCCTGAAAAAAATAGCTCAATGGTTGACAATAACTCGCCTAATGACTTGACAATTGTCGGTGTTAAATAGTTATTGAATATCGTTACATTTCTTACGGATGAGAAAAGGGTTTTGTCGCTTCTATTGGACAACAACGTCACACTGGTAATCGTTTAGCTTAATGATGTATGAACTGTTCGCGAATCGATTAAGAACAGCTGTTAACCGTGTAAACTGAATGGTTTATGTATCTCATTATTGATCCATATATGTAAGTAATAAAATAAACGTATGGGTAGTTGCATACTAATCTCGTACGTCACACGAGTGTCGTATCGCGTTGACCTGTGTCGTAAGGACTTGACCTGAGATTCTAACGATTTGATTGGATAACCGATGACCTCTGAATTAGGTCACATTCTGACGTAACTATTTTTTCATTCATAACAAACACGTGAATTCATTCATTCTACAACTTAAATGCATTGTGGGAATGTAAACATCGCGAACGTTGCCGTGTCGCTGTTTAATTGTGAGTCGAACTGAGACATTATATCCGTCGAAAAACGTAAACGCAATGTTTCCACCAGTGATGTTAGCCGAATGTAGCAACTGCAAACCAAGAAACGGGGTGCTACGGAGTAGTTTACTGTAGGAGGCTGTACGAGGCGATGACAACTGACATGAATCGTGATGTCGGTTACCAAGGCAGTGACGTCATTACAGTGTGACGTCATGCAAATATTGTACTACAGTACAAAACTCTTCCGCAACCTCTTTATGAAACCGGTTTCGGTTTGAAACCAAAATGTTAACAAAAATACGCTATTTTGTCAATTTAATGCATGTAAGACGTGGGTAATAATCAAAATACCACACTCGGTCTCATTACATACGAATTATACGAAACTCGTGACCTTCCTATGTAATCTGACCTCGCTTTCGCTCGGTCAGATACCATAGGAAGGACACTCGTTTCGTATAATTCGTATGTAATGAGACCTCGTGTAGTATTCTCTATATATGTGGCACTGCATATGCGTTCCAGGGCCCCTTTTCACAAAGCTCTCGTAAGCCTAAGATCTCGTAACTTTCCTCGTAGTAATCCTACCACCTCCTATACTGTAACACTGACTTACGATAGTCGTAGTGCTACGAGAGCATTGTGAAACGGGGCACTGGAGACGGTTGTTGGTGACGTATTTGTTGTCATGGAGGATATATGACTAATGTTGTAATTTGCTGCGCGCATCTGATGTTATTACGGGAAAATGGAAATAATCGTTTGATAACGATTGTCAGTTGCTGAAAGAAGAAACTTGTAAATGTTTGAAAAGATTTGGAAAATGAAACTATGCTGAATCTTTGGCAGCCTTTTATACAATAAGAGGTCGTTATAGAAAGAAAACTTAATATTTGGAACAATGCAGTGGTATATGGCGAATGTGACAGATTTCCTCCGTATGTTTTATTTTTGAGTTCCATAAAGTTAGTTGAAAATACTAAATAATATTGCTGAGCGCGGCGTTAAACGACAAACAAACAGTACAAAATCCTACTAAAGCGAAACTGGACAAGTCGAGTGGAGAAATCCTTCTATCATGTATTCCGCTCTTACTGAAAAAACACACGCCGCATTGGACCATCACGTGTATATCTGTATCTGTGGTTTTGTAATACAACTGAACTTGACAGGCGACCCTACGTATACCCGTACTATCCAACCTGAGTTGGTTTTGTTTATTCTACCCAGAGAGAGTCAGATGGTATTTAATGTCGCCTTTAGCGATAGTCCAACATCATGGAGGAATATGAAGGAACTAGGCTAGAAGAGTGAAACCAGAAGTCGATGTGACAAACGAACTCAGTAACCACTAGGCTACCGCACTTCTTCTACCCCGAAATCGTGGTCGGCGTTTGATTCTTTTGGTAGAGGAAAACCTGAGTGCGGCAGTGTCATTGTTCCTAATTCCAAAATATTTTAAAGGAGGCGTCTCTGGAAACTTGAGTTCTGCTAAAGTTTCTTTCCCGATTGTGTCGCCATAGCCGAGCTTGAAGGTGAACACATCGCCCTGAATCCATTTAACCCAAAAGGGAGATAACTTGATGCACACGGGCATGGTCAAGTTGGAAAGGACCTTCTTCTTTTGGCATTGCTGCATGGTTACAGAACAGTTTAATAGCGTGATTGACCTGTTTCCGGGTTCAGGTAATGAGACGGAGAACAGGTCCCCGCTGTGGGCTGTATTCAAGACGTGGTAGGAAAGCGAACTGTACCCCACGGCAGTTTTGAATGGATAGGAATACAGTCAGCTCTCGTAACATCCCACCATGAACCTGAAGCTTTCTATACTGTTGTGGCACAAGTCGGAAAGTCCTTCTTGTCAGGTGAGCACAAGGTCTCTGATCTGGAAGAAGAAATTTTAACAAGCCTGTACTGTTTGGAAAGAACAAACAAGCTCAAATCTATAAAATATCGTGGCCATCATCATCACCATCATCAACATCATTTTCATCTCCCAGACACCTACCTCCCACCCACCACAGTACCACCATCGATCCACTGACACCTACCTCTCCCCTTGTCGCTACCACATTCAACCCACCGACACCTACAGCCGAACACCTACAACCCTACATCTGCCCCTGTCGCTTCCATCATCACCACACAAACACCTACCAAAATCCCTACACACCCCTTCCTCTATCTACCATCATCACTCCACCGACACCTACCACAATCCCTACACGCCCTTTCCTCTATCTACCATCATCACCCAACCGACACCTACCAAAATCCCTACACACCCCTTCCTCTATCTACCATCATCACTCCACCGACACCTACCACAATCCCTACACGCCCTTTCCTCTATCTACCATCATCACCCAACCGACACCTACCACAATCCCTACACACCCATTCCTCTCACTACCATTATCGCCCCACCGACACCTACCACAGTCCCTACACACCCATTCCCCTCACTGCCATCATCACCTCCAGCGACACCTACCACAATCCCTACACACCCCTTCCTCTATCTAACATCATCACCCCACCGACACCTACCACAGTCCCTACACACCCCTTCCTCTCACTACCATCATCGCCCCACCGACACCTACCACAGTCCCTACACACCCATTCCCTCACTACCATCATCACCTCACCGACACCTACCACAATCCCTACACACCCCTTCCTCTATCTAACATCATCACCCCACCGACACCTACCACAATCCCTACACACCCCTTCCTCTATCTAACATCATCACCTCACCAACACCTACCACAATCCCTACACACCCATTCCTCTATCTACCATCATCACCCCACCGACACCTACCACAATCCCTACACACCCCTTCCTCTATCTACCATCATCACCCCACCGACACCTACCACAATCCCTACACACCCCTTCCTCTATCTACCATCATCACCCCACCGACACCTACCACAATCCCTACACACCCCTTCCTCTATCTACCATCATCCCCTTCCTCCACTGACACCTACCACCAACACCCTACACACCCCTTCCTCTATCTACCATCATCATCCCACCGACACCTACCACAGTCCCTACACACCTTCCCTCTCCCACATCAGCCTACACACACCTTCCTCACATCTACCATCATCACCCCACCGACACCTACCACGAGACGACGATTATCGTTTAACTGATAACGATCCCGACGATCGACTTTATTCGACTGACAATTTTCGATCTGGATAATTTACGATTATCACTTTACTGATAATTTATTTATATCCTTTCGATTGCATTCGATCGACATCTTTAATTGAATTTACGAGAGTCCTTTATGAATATCAATTGATAATTGATTAATCCTTTGACGACTTTCGACGATTATTATCTTTAATTCGATATCTACGACATCCCGGAGACGTTTCGATTTTATTTATTGTCCGGACCTGATAATTTTACTTTATGACGACCGACTTCGACGACGACATTTAATTGATAATTTACGACGATCCGACATTAATTAATTGATGACCTTTGACATCTTCTTTGATGATTGCCTTCCGACTTGATATCGACGATCCCGGAGACGCCGACCTACGACGACTTTTCGACGATTCGACTGATGACGAGAACTTTCGATTTTAATTTCGACTTCTACGACGATGAAACGACGGCTGACTTCGATGACGACAGACGACTTTATTTATTTAATTTTATCTGATATCGACGAGGAGATTGCCTTCTTCGATTTTATTTATTAATTCGATTGATCGACGATCCTTGATTGTTTTCGACGATTAATTTAATTGATATCGACGACATTGTGAGATTCTTCGATTTCGATGACTTTAATTCGATAATCCACGACCGGAGATTTCGATCGACATTAATTTTATTAATTTATCCGGAAAGACGATTAATTTACTGATTTACGAATTCGAGACTTTCGACGATTAATTTGATATTCGACGATATCCGGAGATGACGCCGATTTATTAATCGAATTGATAATTTAACGACGCGAATTATTAATTTAATTGAGACGACGAGACGATATCGACTTTTATTTACGATTACTTTACTGAGACTTACGATCTCGATTTTACGATTAATTTAATTTGATTAATTTATTTATATCTTTATCGTCTTTATTTGACGATTATTACCTTTAATTGATTAATTCTATTTGCTTAATCCGGAGATCGCGATTTTATTTTATCAATCTTTAATTGATAATTCATTTATCGTTTCGACGCATTAATTGATGACGAGATGTTTTTCGACGACATTATTAATTTAATTGATAACGTTTATCCTTTATTTTGATTTTATTGTTCGACTGACTTTACGAGAAACCGGAGATTTTCGACGACGATTAATTGATACTTTATTTATGAAACATTGATGATTCTTTATTTACGACATTACTTTAATTGATAATTTGTTTATATCTCGGAGATTGCTCGATTTAATTTATTAATTTTAATTTAATATCGCATCTCTTTATGATGTTTCGACGATGGTTAATTGATTAATTTTACTTAATTGCCTTTCGACGGTTTGATTATATCGACTTCTACGAGATCCGGAGACAGTTCGATCGACATTATTACCTATTAATCTACGACTTTGTTTACGACAATTTTACTTCGACTTTACGTAACGGAGATGACTTTCGATTAATTTTACGACATCTTCGATTTGTTTATTGTTCAATTGAGACGGTATTTGTTCCCGGAGATTTCGACGACATTATTTATTAGATACGAGAAACCGGAAAGAGATTGTTTCGATTTACTTTATTATTTTAATTGATAATTTTATTAATTCGACGTTTCGATTTATTACTTTAATCGATAATTTATTTAGTCTTTGCACCGATTTCGAGGATGATTACTCGATTGATACTTTATTGAGACGAGACTTTCGATTTATTAACTTTAATTGATAATTTTATACGACGAGACGACGATACTTCGACTGATACTTTATTTATGAAACCCGGAGACGCCGGATTTATTTATTATTAATTTGACATTTATGAGACGGAGATACGCGATTTATTTACTTGATACTTTCGACATGATGACGATACGGATTGATATTTTATTTATCGATGACGGAGATGACGATGATGACATTTTACTGAGACGATGACGACAGCCGATGATGACATTTTAATTTATATCTGGAGATTGATGATGACATTTTGATTACGACGCAAAAGCGAGGAGATGATGATGATTTTATTTGATATTTCGGCGAGAGCCGGAGATTTTGCCGATTTATTACTTTATTTATTATATCTTTATGACGCTGATTTAATATTAATTTTAATTGATACGTATTTAATCTTTTCGACATTATTAATTTTAATTGATAATCTATTTACCCGGAGATGAGCGATGGATTAATTTCCGACTGAGATTTCGATGAATTTTCGACGATGACATTACCTACCATACTTATTTATATCTCTATATTATTCTTCGATTTATTTATTACCTCTACTGATATTCTACTTTATATCCTTAGAGACACTTTCTTTATCGCATTTATTGCTCTCTATTTGACATCTGCATTTCATAGTCCTTTGGCGACACTTTTCTTTTACGATTATTGCTCCTCACTGACTCTACTTCAGTATTAATTGAATCGAGGAGCATTAG
>NW_025765845.1:0-101248 GCF_003918875.1 Haliotis rubra | reverse complement strand
AATCCAAATCACAGTTGGATCTTTGTTACATATACCAACTGGATGGTGGAGTCGTGAAATGAAACGCTGTGCTCGGAAGACTGCGCTACTGCTAGTTTCAGAAATGTAAACCAAAGAAAAAAGATTCGGTTTATACTGCGTAGCGGCATGGCTATTATCCATTGTTTTGCAATGGCTCAATACCTTTAGAATAGGTATCAATGGAAAGAGTAATAAAAGCATTTTGCTTGTACGTAAGAAAGTAAAATAGATGATACGTTTGATACTTCATAAAGAAATTGTCAAAGTTTCCGTTACTAGCGTGATGACCATACCCAAGAATCTGTGCCAAGGGGATCACGCCAAGATTGAAATCACTTGGCAATGAAATGGTGATAGATGAGAGGAAATGAAGGGTTTCGAGCTTGTCTACGTCAGGTTCAAAGTATTTCAGAATATGTCCCCTGGATTCATATTTTTGGAAATTATGTCTTTATGGTTATGTAAGTTGGAATTAATAGCGGGTTTTGGAAGATAGTCCACAAATGCTTTGAAAATGTGTCCCACGATTGTTTTTCTGGATAGGTACGTAATTTCCCATCTTCCAGCAGTGAAAACACCGAACTTCAAGTGATCGACGGAGTCGTTTATCTAATGCCGGCAGGCTGTTTCACCAGTATCCCAACGATACGAAATATTTTACGCAATGCATATATGCAAATTTTAAGTAATGATAAAACACGCTGCACAAGTTAATTTTTAATGTTTATTAACCGTAGATACAAGAAGTACATGTGTTGTGAGGAGTTATATCCTTTACTATGGGCAAAGATGCACGTACAGGTCTAAGAGATCCACAGCTAGAGTCTCTCAACGGGAAGGCAGTAAGCCGGACAGTGTGTGGCGCATCGGTTCACTCTATAATAACAACACGCTATGTTATTTCATTAAAGAGTCACAATTTGAACAAAATCGCTTATTGTATTCCAAAGAGATGTATTTACAACATGGCACTCACAAATTAGAATCACATGACATTTGCATTATACACAGTTTATTTCAAGAAAAAAGTTGTAACTAAATAATGAACTTTGAACTCAATGTACATGTTTGGGTGCTTATTCTATCCATATCATGGCATTACACACTAATCATGCGTAACTGGACTGATCCATGTCCATCAGTTTCTCGAGGAGGACACTTTAGTGTGTACTCCAAAGTGAGACAAGTTTGTCTCTCAAATCAATACACACTCAGGTCATCCTAAAAGTGGTTGAGTACTAGGGCGGTATTTGTTGCGATGTCATTTTGGATACTAGCCCGCTTCTAGCCTCATGTATCTCAGATTCCCAGTACTCAAAGCTTTACGTTTGAGTGTAGGGTCGTTTTGGTCGAGCCAGATGTGATTGACTTTCCACACGCTTTCCGGACGTTCGCTCAATGGGACCATCCCACTTTTGGGGTTTTTCCTGCTGATGAATCCTTTTGATGTCATCCATTCCGGTTTTCAGGACTTATCTACTTCCATACCAATGTTCCACGTGCCTCGGGCATGGGAACATGGTACATGGCTTCGGAAATTGCATGTAGGGCGTGATGTTTAGACAAAGCACCCCTTCCTTTTCTCTACTCTAAGAATCAGCTGCTTATCCACTCCTGGCCATGTAGTACAATTGCCGTGCATCGTTGCTCTCCCACTTCGCTTCACCGGCATGTAGATGTCCCACTAAATCCTGTCAAATGTTGATGAAGTCCGTCTGTATGTCTGGTGTCAGTCGATCGTATTAAAGTTTGTAGGGCCCAGTTGATTCAGAATTTTCTTCTTGCTGTCCCCCTGAAAGACTTGTCCATTGTAGTCCTTGCCGATCCCTATCTTCCCACACATTGGACAGCACCCCACGGCTTCTACAGTGCTAACCACTGTTCCATCTAAATATCTAGGTTTCCCTTGCCTTGAATTTTTGTTAATTCTTTTATCCCTTGTTTCCCCATCCTAGACCAATCCAGAACGCTTTCCAGAACGTCCGTGATTCTCATCAAGAGATGTAGCTCTCGTCCAGGACAAAATTGTCGATACCTATTTCAACCAGTGGGAGTGTGTTGAACACCAAGCTGGAGCTTATCTGCGTGAGATCTTATCTCGTCAATTGTCCTGCACATGGGCTCCGTGGAATAGTACAACCAGTCATGCGTCATGTTGTGTCGGTCGATCCTTGTGCACTTTTACACAGTGGACACGCATAGTTTCCAGTAGAACCCCTAAGCCTAGAACTAACTGAATCATTTTCATGGTAAAGGCCCTAAGAAAATCTCGATCCCTATACGTTTGTCCCCAATCTGAATAAACTTGGCCTTTGCAACAGAATTGACTTCTTCAAATAATGGAACCAGAGACATTTTGAGGTGGTAGTAGTTCTCTTTGCGGCTGACAGTTGCTAAAGTACATTGTTTCCTGCTTGATGCTTGCTTGACTGTGTCATCTACGATGTTAAATGAGAAAACTACCAGGTTTGAGAGGCTGCTAACCTAGTCCCGTCCCCACCGAACTTAATCTTAACGTTTTTCTACATATGGCCGAGATTCTAAATACTGCCCAACGCTAGATTCAAGCTCGTTCTTAAAGCTCATCACTGCTCCAGGAACACTGCCAGGTACTCTGTGTGTTTTGAACTCACGTGACAGTTTAGCACGGAGTTCGGCCTTCTACGCCGACTCTGGGCAGGTCCTTGTTGACCTGGGCAATTTCTTGATAAGTTGAGTCACTTACGCCAAACTTATCAAAGTACAAACAGGATTTGTGACAAATTTTTCCTCATCTTCTGATTTAGTCTGGTCATATCTAACAGTGAATTCATCACCTCATTTGGTGACTTTAGTTTGAGGCTGTAGATGGTGTAAGTCCAAGATTGCGTACAAAGTCTAAAGCTTTTAACGTTGATGCCTGGAACGTTGTTCAGGGTTCTGTACGTCTGGCGTTTGCTCATCTTTTCAATTGGTCTGCTGTGGTGAGTGATGTTTGGAGGCGGAGTTTCAGCGGGCTCGCGAACAGTCCTGCTCATTTGCCTTGTATTTACAAGTTCATTTTCCAATAAAACCAATCTGTAGGTCTGCTTCAAATAGGCCTGCTTTTTCACCCTTCAGTCAGCTTTTTGTACTTTGAATTAACTTTTGATATGGTAGCGCGTACGCGTTCATCTATTCCCAGCAGATTGTTGCAATTGTACACAACATTTAAATTTTTCGTTCAGAATGTCCACAAATGTAAAATCCCTATGCGTAGTTGAATAACGGTCTATTTCTCTCAGACATGCATGGGATATTTCTAAACCATGCAGATTTTCAGCTGATTGTGAACTTTGTGGTGCACTGACAAATGAAATATGTCAATCCTACCGCCACTAGAACTTCCACAAACTTCACTGTTTTTGCCATGTCTATATTATTTGCTAACCACAAACCCAGAGCTAAGTATATTACACGAATATAGACCATACTAACAGTCTATTACTGAGAGTTCAGTGTTCTCAAGGTGCACACTTACTGGTGACAAACATGACGATCTTCTATCCACCGGCACAGTCCGCAACGTCAGGACTCCCCCGTCGTCATCCATACCTTCTTCTTCATTGGTAAGCCGTGGTGAAACTCTCACAGGAAAGTTAAATCTCCTGACCCTTCTCGCCATGATGATTCAAGGAATATACACCAGTGTTGAGACAGACACAGTCTACTGAAATCGTTCTTATGTAAGAAAATCTCCTTGTCGTGTGGCCCGGTAGGTGACCAAATGCGTATCTGTATATGTCCAGCTGCATGTGCGCTGAATGTAGACCGCCGGTGACTTTTATTGCTGTCTTCAGTGACCTCTCAACAGTAGCTGAAGCAAGTCTGAGGCGCTCACTAGACACGGGAGGGCAACGGTAGTCTTCAGCAGATGGGCAGGAATGGCCTGTGGGTTCCCAGGTAGCCTCCTCTAGAGGGTAGATCCGCCCTCCACTAGGTAAAGCAGGCCCTTTAATTAAAAATGTAATTTAGATTAACATACCCCTCAAACATATGACAAGCATTAAAACATTCATGTAACCCCCATTATAATATGAATTGTTTTATTAAATGACTCTCGTGGTGTGGGTATATCTGTATCTTACCAGCCCTGTCGGTTTGTTGGTTGTTTCAGTTACATTTGATACATGAATGTTGTTATATATAACTGAATAATGTTTATGAGTGGTTGAGACCTTACATATTCGAAGCGAAACGGTAAACCTCTACCCGGCATAGGGAAGTCAGTAGAATGTATGTACGTATGATAATTTTTGAAGATAATTAACTAAATACAATACATTAACACATACTGCAGTATTTCTAAATATAGCGTTTGACATTTCTTTTTGTCTTCATGATATTCGAAATGGACACAACCATTTCAGATGAAAAAACCCTTTAAAACAAGGTTTTAGATAGACAAACTTTTTACGCAAAGTATATATGGATTATATTGTCCACAATCAATTGTTAGGTTGTTCATTGTGGACTGTCAGTTTCCTACACGGAGATGTTCGCGTCTTGTGAAACAGAAATATCACGGAACTTGTTGAATGTAAAAGAAAGGAAATGCATCATGAAAAGCACCTTAAACATGTTTCTATGGTCTCTTGTGTTATCAAGATATAACAATATGAACATACCTGGGGAGACTTGCGCTTCCAAATGACTCTCTGTACTGGATAGATTCCAACTGTGACACGGTTGCTTACAGATTTGTTCGGGGCAAAGGATTGTCCTTCGTGGAGTTGTCTGTAGTTTGTGACTGTTCGCGGTCGAAGTTCCATTTTAACATTTGTCGAACTGATTACACCAATGGCATTCTGTGAGCTTTTAGAGCTTATGCTTTCAATCCAGTGAAAACACAACACAAACGGCCTTTCATTGCTCTCATTGTCCCACCTGTCATAACGAGGTTCACATGTCTGTACAGGACAACTAATGTTGTTATAGAAATTAGAATCTGACAGGTGTAACTCTAATAGGCTTAGTGATATTTTCATATCAATCAAGGATCAGTATAGGCACACATAACTGGGTAGAGACAGATTCGACGATTATCAACATTTCCTGATTAACTTAACTGTGTTGAGAAAAACAGCATTGTTCTGTGTTTACAGATGTGTTCCCTTACCAGCTGTGGAAATTGATCGTTATGAAACTTTGCATACATGTCCGCTAAATTACTCTCGGAATGCCACAGACAATGAAACTCATAAACCGCCGTTGCCATAAGTAAATGTGTTAATTATTGACATATGACATATAAAGATCATAGCATGATATACATGTATATATATATATATATATATAGAGAGAATTCTCATATATATATATATGTGTGTATGTGTGTAGACACTGTTGTAATTTGTTTTAGTTGAGTAATGGAACATGTTTTAATTCTCTATGACACACTACATATGTATATGCCAACACGAGATATATTCAGAACTGATACATTCTTACTTTCACCATCAAGCAGGCGTTGTCAAGAACTAAATCTAACTATGAGCGCCTGTGGTGAGACTCTGCGGGATGCCAAGCAATGACTTTTGGTCCAAAGGGGAACCACATGTGTTGTTATCTATATTGAAGGGCATTAAAATATTCAGAAGATGGAATCGCAAGTCCTATGGCATGACGAGTAGCATGCCCTTGTTTGCACGGTTGGTTGCACATGAGTGTGCATGAAGCGCCAACTGGGCCATGGCACAAAAAGTTGGACATGCGCCATAACAGACGCAAAATCACGCAGAACGACAACGGTAATTATCAGCATTTCTGGCTTCTTCTCTTACTTACAAAGAAAACATATAACAATACACAGATAGTCAGAGTCACTCTGATTACTTACATTTCATATTTATGTACAAACGATCCCTGAAGCAAGGGAAGAGTCCTCGCAAAATCCTGTGTACCCTTGTCAGCGAAGCCGCCATTTTGTAAGAAATCGGTCATCGGTTGTGATGTCACACGTCAACATTGTTGTAGTACTACATATATAGAGAATACTACACGAGGTCTCCGAGTGTGGTATTTTATTTATTACCCACGTCTTACATGCATTTAAATTGACAAAATAGCGTATTTTTGTTATGTTTTTGGTTTCAAACCGAAACCGGTTTCATAAAGAGGTTGCGGAAGAGTTTTGTACTGTAGTACAATATTTGCATGACGTCACACTAATGACGTCACTGCCATGGTAACCGACGTCACGATGCATGTCAGTTGTCATCGCCTCGTACAGCCTCCTACAGTAAACTACTCCGTAGCACCTCGTTTCTTGGTTTCCAGCAGCTTCATTCGGCTAACATCACTGGTGGAAACATTGCGTTTATGTTTTTCGACAGATATAATGTCTCAGTTCGACTCACAATTAAACAGCGACACGGCAACGTTCGCAATGTTTACATTCCCACAATGCATTTAAGTTGTAGAATGAATGAATTCACGTGTTTGTTATGAATGAAAAAATAGTTACGTCAGAATGTGACCTAATTGAGAGGTGAAAACTGTCATTTCCAAAATTCTTATAGCAAGTTTCTGCGAGAAAATAAATAACTCACAACTTATGAATTGAGTGAACTAATTTATAAATCAAAGTGACTGTGTGAACTCACTAACATGGATTCAATCTCATACTGGTAGTCTGGTATACATGTCTTATTTCTTTCCTTGAGTGAACACGTTTTTTCATCTTGTAGAATCCCTTAAAACCACACCGTTGTCAAAACATCAAACATCAAACGATTTTTACCTTGACCCAAATGTCTAACCTACCCTTTATCTCGATAATGATACAAGAATGAATATGGGAACCCTTCTCTATGCATCGACAGGAATACCTATCAAACAAGCATGGAGTTGCTATTGGCGTGGCGTCGTGTTCTCATTGCAGGTTTTAACATTTTCAAACGTATATAATTGTCACCACAGCGACAAACCTATTTTACAGTTTAGTAGAAAACTTAACAGAAGCATCCAACCTGACCTTACAATTAGCGGTGTGATAATTCAAGACATAGATAATCACAAGCATCTAGACTTGACCCTTCAAAATAACTGTAACTGGGATATTAACATAAAGTCTATTGGCTGGCTTATTATGAAATTAATGTCTTGTCTAAACTGGAATCTTTCAAATGTATATTTGTCTCTGGAATCATCTGTCAGCTTGTGGGGCTGATTTCTCTTGATCTATAATGAATGTTTTATTAAAACATTCTGTAACGTACTTCTTGTAAATGATCAAATTAATCTAGATACACTTATGATTCAGTAAAAGGGAATTCATTTGGGTATTTGCTTCAATCCGCATGTTTGGACAACACAACCAATTTTCTATTGACAAGTTCATGTGATTTTCGTGAATACGCAAATTGCAATAAACTCAAATGGCCTCTCCTTTTGTGACAGGTGTTAATTGGAGAATGTATTCTACTACGGTTAGTTCCCATGAAGCAGAATTGTAAAACATAGGGTGATTACCTCCAAGAACTGGTGATCTCGAACAAAGGCCAGTTAATGTTTAACAGGCACAAGGTTGATACGAAAAGTTGAAGGTAAAAGAAATGAAATAAGCCTAAACTGATATTTGACATTTTCATGACATAATATATTTGGTGTTGCCACAATTAATCATCACAAGATGAAACATATCATGTGAAATATATCTCAACTATCATTTGGAGCGCCTTTTCAACTATCTTCTTAAATCTGCTATACCAACACGCCAAGTAATAATAAGATACATAATTTGCAAATCATGTATGACCTATTTCACTTCTTATTACTGACCCTACGAGGTCACCCAAAACTATAGCACTTTGTTAGGGATATTAGTAGATTAGTAGATTAATCAATAACTTTGGCGAGACGTAGAACGTATCATCCCCGTAGACGTTGAGTGAACACATGAATCAGTATCATTATAATCTCAGTGAGGCTAAACTCAGTAAAATTAACTCAGTAAATTCGATCATATTTCGAAACAAGTTCAGAATTTTATAGCACCCAGTGTCTTAATCCCGTATAACAACACCGACGCAACATGAACGAGATTATACTGTAATAACAAAATCCTACTTCACGGGAATACCCCATTACGCCATGGCACGGGTTCACTTTTATGGCATGTAATACACTCAGTCAGTCAGTATATCTTGTACACTGTTATATAGTCCATATAGCGTAGGTGTATGGAATTTGTATTCATACGAACATTGAGAGGGGGGAAAAATTAAACATATTTGCGCTTTTGTGGATAACAACTAAAACATACACTTGAAACTGACTTTTGAAAATGCTCGTCATACAAGCGGTAAATAGAACAGTCAATATCAATTTTGACACATAGAACAAGAAGAATGCAGATGAGTGAAGTTAAACTAATATATAGAATTGGTTCTAGTTGGTCGCATAGGACGGCGAATAGTAAACACTTAATCTAAACATAATCCCAACTTTAAAAATGTATCACTTCAAGCGTGAGACGCAGTTGCATTGATATCAAGCACAAAGGGATAATATGAAAATATGGTTTATTCCTGCAGTTTTCATGAATAAACATGACACATGCAAGATACATTATGTATATCAACAATAAGAAATCTAACAGATCAAAAGATTCGTAGAAATAGTTCAGTATATACACCCATGGGCCGGGGATCCTTGAGAAAAAGGAGAAATTGAAAGAAGTAGTGCTAAAATCCTTCCTAAATTTCCAAAAGTTTCCAAGCCTTGGAAACAGCATCTTTCCAATTTTGGAAATTTTTGGAAATATGGTATTTCCAAATTGGAAATTTTTGGAAATGTACATTTTTTTTCTTGTGTATAGGCAGTAAATCAAAGCACTGACATGCACCAGAAAGCACTAACTAATACATAACGGTAATAGTGCAAGACACAACTGTTCAACAAATCAAAAATATATTAACATTAAAAGCTCGGATGCTGACTGAGATAGATGAGCAGGACAAAATTAAGTGTTCAGCACGAGAACTGTTTACAAATAAAGAAAATAGAAATAAAATCACTGACACGGGCTAAGATAAATGAATGAATAAACACACATCGCAAAAGAAGAATGGCCGAAGAGACGTAAAATGCTTAAAACATAAACATATGCATAATATGCATTGTATAATAGACGAGGTGAGTCAGTACTGACGGGTGAATGGCTGAATGTTTTGTTGCACGTTTAGTTTTAGCAATATTCCAGCAATATCACAGCGGGAGACACCAGAAATGGGCTTCACACATTGTACCCATGTGGGGAATCGATTCTATAAGGATTTGACAAAGTTTTCCCGAATTAAATTGCAACATGTTTTATAGTGAAACATATAGATAAAAACAGAAATCATGACGGCCACGTTCTTCACCGGAGTGCTGGTGTAAAAACGTACAACCACACATCTTCAGCCATGTTCTGCCATCCCCCTACACCGAAGGTGTTTGTTATTTGCTGAATTCCTTCGAGTTATACAGTCAGTGAGTGAGTATGGTTTTACGCCGCTTTTAGCAATATTCCAGCAATATCACGGCGGGGCACACCTGAAATCGGCTTCAGATATTGTACCCATGTGGGGAATCGAACCCGGGTCTTCGGCGTGACGAGCGAACGCTTTACCCACCAGGCTACCCCACCGCTCATCGAGTTAGACATATACACCTATTAAGCAATATACATTATTAAGCCGTCTCCGTGGTCAGTTGGATAGCACGCACAACGTAATGTCGGTGGATCAGTTCCCGATTATATCACCACATCATATGTTCAATGATGGGTCTTATTATTACCCAGGATGACACAGATCGTTAAAACAATATAACAAGAGCGAGTGAGTATGGTTTTACGCCGCTTTCAGCAATATTTCAGCAATATTACGGCGGGGGACACCATTGTACCCATTCGGGGAATCGAACCCGGGCCTTCGGCATGACGACCTAACGCTTTAACCGCAAGCCTACTCCATTGCCTCAATGTCGGTAATAAAAGTGCAAGGGAATTTTCAATAAGTGACCTGGGCTCGGGATCGTGCAATCGATCACTGGTTCAGGATCTCAGCACTGACAACGCTGCAACTGCTGACTGGTACTTGAGTACTTGGAACACCATTGCCCATCTTCGACCAGTCCATGGTAGCATCCTCATCCATTCTTTAACAAACTAGCTCAAACTCCCTTCCCCAGCTGCAGTGTACGCAACTCCATTCTAAACATAGACGACGGAGATCGTGAATTTTCCTTAATTTCCGGATAGCCTCTTCTATCTCCGCGATTCATTGTTATTTATACATTTATACAGATTACCAACCAGAAATACATTGTATCCAGTTTCAAAGTTTATTACGGGATGATGTCTAACTGAGACCATCATTCTGACTGTATCCTCCTGGCTAAACGGAAACGTACTATCAGGGGAGATTACTCCCGTAACTATGGTCTGACACTCCATCACTGTACTGTTTTAGCTTCGATCGATCTCAAGACAACATCTGCCTCAGCCTTCAATTTGCCTCCCGAACCCAGGGGACGACAACTGCCCAAATTTCTTCACAAAAGACTGCAGCAAAAACTAAACAAGGAAATCCCACAATGCACCCTGACATGTCATGACACGAGGCTCTAATTGCGCGGACGTCGGAGAAAACAAGTGTTGATTAACTATAGCTGGAGGTGAGGAAAGCGCTGACTATTGTGGTTTCCACGTGTGACTTTGCCCTGATCCCAAGCCCATTAGAGCTAAGTGACGTCAGTTTGTGGTCGTTATCCTGAGAAAGTTTTTGCCTCGACTGGGAATGCTGAAAGAAAACTGTTTTCAAGTCATATGAGAAGGATACTCTTCTACGACGATGGGTTCATTAGCAGCATCGTCAACGTAACCATTGCCTTTAGAACAAAGTTTCTTTTCCAACTGATAAAGATATTTCCACTTGTGACTCTATGACTTCAGTTGCAAATTACTCTCTCGTCGTTTCAAGGTATGCTAAAAAGAAAAGTCAAACAATAATTAGGGAACTCACGATGCATTTCCTTCAGGAATAAAGTGAAAAGTTCCGAAGGACTCCGAGCCGACCAGTCCTTCTTGTAACCATTAATGCCGAGCGCCAGGCAGGGACCAACAAGTACCATATTTTAACGTCTTTTGGTATGAGGCGGTTGGGGATCGAACCCGAGACCTTCCGCTCTCCGGGCGGACGCTCTAACCACTACATCACGGAGGCGGTCCAGTGTTTGTAATAAAGTGTATTGGATGTATATAATCAGTGTATGGGATTTGAAGTGGTGTTACAGGATTTTTAGTGCTGCCCAAGCAGCGAAATCGGCCATTTTGTTACCAGAAATTCCAACGTGGCTGGGTAACCAACATAAGACGATGTCGAACTGGCCAGTTGCAAGGTCATTATATAATTCGATTATTTCAATTAAAAGTGGATATTATAGGTTTTTAGCAGATAAGTTTTTAAAAGGACGAAAGAGCCTGAAAAAAATATATTGCTTATATTTGTGGTGTTTATCAATCATATATTTTAAGGTTGTTAATATGGCGTTCGCTTTGGCTGTAAAACTTGATCTGTCATCTGGTAACCTAGAAAATATTGTTCCTATTACACAGATATTTTCCCACTTCTAAAAGTAACAATTGGTTTTAATCACCTCTACCACAGCACCAAATAGACAGGAGTAAACGATCAACGATCAAAGCCCCTTAGGACGAAGAAATTGATCATTTGAGAACATTCCAAACAATATAAATTGAAAATTATATTGCTCCTTTTCGCTTACATCAATAAAGAACTAAAAATAACTTCTAAATTAGCCTAAAGTCTGAATATAACCCTGAAATATCGCTCCTCGAAATCGTTGAATGAACATAAAAATTTGAATACGAACACTCTGATATTTTGTTTAATGAAAAGGTTTCACTTTGAAATCCTGAAACGTGGCTCAGATGTAAATAGTTTTTTTACGTTTTCCATGACCAAATCAATATCCTACACTTCCAAATCCGAAGTCCACCTCACCACAGTTATACAAGACAAATGCCACATTACACAACAGACAAATGTCAGATGTCAGAATATATCTGTCACACGAACACTTTACGATTGTTGTGCCTGGTTCAAAGACGCCGGTTGTCGTTACAGGGATTGTTGGTGCGCTGGTCGTCAGTGTTGCCTGACTGGAGCTGCCAGATCAGATATTGCCAACACACAGAACGTAACCATGCAGAAAATACTAGCAAGGAAAATCGAAGACATGAAAATCTTAAGAAATTTCCAAGACGAAATTATGGCGGGGATATTTATGCTTTTGATCACGAGACATAGCGTGTGACGCTTATAGCATCTTGTACAGCAGGAAGCAGATGAGAGGGTGAGAACGACTGAAATAGCCGCATTGCATGCAGGAAGGTTCTCGGGCGTCGATGATACGCCGACGTTGCTGCTGCTAAGATGTGGGTGCGGTAGAGTGAGTGAGTGAGTTTACTTTTACGCCGCTTTTAGCAATATTAAAGCAATATCACGGCGTTAGACACCAGAAATGGGCATCAAACATTGTACCCATGTGGAGATTCGAACCCGGTTTTTCGGCGTGACGAGCGATGCCTTAACCACTAGGCATTTGCGGAATCTCAACCGGCCCTGGATGCGGTGGAAGCTCCATCTACAACGATGTGTACGTTCACCCTAGGGAGTCTCAGAAGATGGCACGTCGCCATAACAATATCTGTTTTTTGAAAATGCCGCACTAAAAATATTCCACCTCACCGACGGTCTATAAATAATCGAGTCTCCACCAGACAATCCGGTGGTTGACATGATGAGCATCGATCACGGATACGATGGCATGCACCGACTAGTCCGTGAGCCCGATCATCCGATCCCGTTAGTCCCTTTGACGACAAGTATGGATGGCCAAGACCAATTCTACCCTGAATCTTCATGGGGCGTTATATGAGCTGACATCAGGAGACGGTGTAGTATGATTTTGGCTTGACGCCGCTTTGGAGAGTATTTCCGCTGTATCACGGTGTGTCGGAAAATGAAAATGAAACTGACGCAGATAGAGGACTGACTCACTGAGTTTAGGTTTTCGCCGCTTTTAGCAATATTCCAGCAATATCGGGGGACACCAGAAATGGGTTTCACACATTGTACCCATGTGGCGATCGAACCCGGGTCTTCGGTGTGACGAGCGAACGCTTTAACCACTAGGGTATCCCGTCGCCCCGACGCAGATAGGAAACATGGATACATGGTTAAGGCTTTCAAACCAAGTTTCATAAACAGGGAAGATATTGGATTCACACTCTGACCATAGACTATATATGGCGTCTGTTACTAATTCAGTCCGACCCGTGAAGGTCCGGGTTAGAATGAACTTTCAGTAACCCATGCTTGTCGTAAGAGGTGACTAACGGGATCGGGTGGTCAGGCTCGCTGGCTTGGTTGACACATGTCATCGGTTCCCAATTGCGCAGATCGATGCTCATGCTGTTGATCACTGGATTGTTTGGCCCAGACTCGATTATTTACAGACCGCCGCCATATAGGTGGAATATTGCTGAGTGCAGCGTAAAACTTAACTCACTCACTCATTCACTAATTCAGTCCCGTTTTGCCAAAGGTTCACGAAAACGTTTCTAAAGATGTCTTAGCCGAATACGGCATATAATAGAATTCGATAATGCCAAGTTCTACTCTATCTTTGAGAAATGATTTGGGACCTGTTTTAATGTAATTATGCAAATCTAGTTTTGAGTCGACATTTCCAGCATTTGAGACATAAACTCAGGGGCAAAAGAAACGCTGGTTTTATAAACATTGACACAATTTTAATCCACACCTAAAACCATGGTCAGATACATTGTAAAAGCATTCTCCCAAACGTAACGGTCATTTCTTTGGCCTCGTATTGAATCTGCATCACGATTTTTCTGTGAAATGTGGGTTTTTCGGTTTTTTTTCGAGAAAATGCATAAGGAAAATTCTGTGCAAGGATCGGGTATAAATCATGCCCAGAATCCTTCCTTAGCATTGAATGGTTGGATTTCACCAACAAGAATGTCACGTTTGACGTCTGAGCAGCGAGAGAGCGATAGGGATGTTGCAGATGGGGGCAACTCAGGCCAGAGTTGCACAAATCATGTGTTGCCACAAAACCACAATTGAGAGGATGATGA
This sequence comes from Haliotis rubra, assembly GCF_003918875.1. Lineage (NCBI taxonomy): Eukaryota > Metazoa > Mollusca > Gastropoda > Lepetellida > Haliotidae > Haliotis > Haliotis rubra. Next base: position 87,033 of record NW_025765845.1, on the reverse strand, counting down.
AACGTCTCAGAGATATTGGTCGGACATCAGACAGACCATGAAGTGGAAGACCACGGGTAACCATGGCCAACGAAGACCGCCATCTTCGTCTGCTGCACCTCCGTGACAGGTTCCTCACTGTGACGTCATCAGCACGAGATGCTATACAACACCCCGTCAGCAGGAGGACTGTAGCCCGACGTCTCCGCCTTTTTGGTTTGAGAGCTTACCAACCCTTTAGGGGAATGACCTTGACCCGGCAACATCGACTCAACAGATTGAGGTGGGCTCGCATTGTGCAACGCTGGCAAAGACAACATTGGGACAGGGTGCTGTTTTCGGATGAAAGCAGGTTCCAGCTTTACTGTGCTGACGGCCGAGTGCGAGTTTACCGGCGTAGAGGCGAACGAACGTCACGTTGCTGCGTCCAAGAAGTGCATCCTCGTGGCGGCGGAAGTGTGATGATTTGGGACAGTATTTGTGGTGGCACTAAGACCGACCTGGTGGTTACAAATGGTACCCTCAACGCTGACCGCTACATTAACCAGGTCTTGATACCAGTCGTGCTTCCATTTCTGCAGAATAACCCAAGAACGTTGTTCCAACAGGATAACGCCACTCCACACACTGCACATGTTACCAGAGAGTATTTCAATGTCAACAACATACAAGTTCTTCCGTGTCCAGCCAGATCCCCTGACATCAATCCCATAGAACACCTCTGGGACCATCTTTGGAGACGGATTCGGCAACGTCAGCAACGTCCACATGACAGACAGACGTTGATGCAGGCAGCGCAAGAACAGTGGCGTCACATCACTCCAGCCATTGTGAGGGGACTGGTAACGTCTGTACGACATCGTGTCAGGGACTGCATACTTGCTATAGGTAGACATACTCGCTATTGATGATGGAATGTGACTTTTAACTGATTTGTGTAATGGTAACATGAAATGGAATGTGAACGAATTATGGACAATCCAACACATGTTACGAGAATGCTCACTATTCCTTACAATGTCATCATGTGGTTGTTAAAGTCGGTCAACCTGATGTTAATTGTTGTGTCTGTGAAATACAATGATATCTGTTGACATACCTTATCATATGTTTTTATTAGATGAGAAAATTAGAAGCCAGCGTTTCTTTTGCCCCTCAGTTTATTACTACAAACTGCCTGAATTCAAACCCACACGTTCAGCCAACACCTTTATCATACAGCTAATTCACCACCTGTTTTGTAGGTCTACCAAGCTGAGAAACAGTAAGATTACCTAACAAAACACGTACAACAAATAATGTTTGATATATTTAGCATGAATAACTTATCACTCTCAAGGCCAGCGGAATATCCGGGTTGGAATTGGTCATCAGCAACCCATGCTTGTTTTACGATACGACTAACGGGGTCGGGTGGTCAGACCCGTTGACTTGGTTGACACATGTCATTGTATCCCAACTGCGTAGATCGATGCTGATGCTGTTGATCACTGGATTGTCTGGTCTAGACTTGATTATTTAAAGACCGTCGCCATGTAGATGGAATAATGATGAGTGTGGCGTTAAACAACAAACCAACCAACCAGCCAGAATAATCGAACATAAACTGCGGTGTATGCGTACTAAATCCAATAAGTGGACAACTGGCTTTCATTTTCTTTCTAAGAATCTTGATTTTTGCCATCATTTTCGAGCTAAAACAGTAACTATCCAGCCATCCTTAATCAAGACAAAACACCTCTTGGAACGTTTGCTTCTTAAATCTATTATTATTCTATACCAGACAAATCACATCTTCCCGGCTTATGTAGAAAGTGTCAACGAAGCGGCTAAACTGACAAATGCGATGTGTCTCCTGGCTTTTTCGGGCGCTACTTACAGTCAGGTGCTGTCTCATTAGATCGTATATGGAAAACAATCAGACATTGTCTCTCTCCACCCACGGATTGTCTGAAACGGTTTGTTGCGAAATATATCGATAAGAACTGCCAATTTCCCGCATTATGTGGGCTGAGGCAGTGCAATTGTGACAATCGTTACCCTGATAATCAACATCAGATGTACATTGAAGATCAGCAGCATGCGTTCCTTGACAATTAAAATCACATGGACTTAACCAATCAGTGTCATATGTACTTTGAGAATCAACATTATAGGTAACCATCATATGTACTTAGCCAGTTAGTATCATATGTACCTTGAAAATCAACATCATATACTCCCACATAGTACCTTGGGTACAATCAAACCTGGAACTTTGGGTTAAGAAGCGATTGGTTGGTTAGTTTGTTGTTAAACACCGCACTCAGCAATAATCCAGATGTATGGAGGCGGATTGTAAATATTCGAGTCTGGACCAGACAATCCAGTGATCAACATCATGAGCTTCGATCCACGCAATTGGGATACGATGACATGTGTCAACCAAGTAAGCCAGCCTGACCCAGGGCATTCTATTCTCACAGAGGTTACTCAAGTCATATGTTCCCACGTAACCTCTGTTCCAAAACGGCCATATTTCCCGGTTCTCGTAAAATCCCCTGGCAGCAAAAAATCGCAAAACGAATTATCTCCCTTCTTTCTATCCAATCAGTACACGTGTTACATCGACTTAGATCCAATATGGCGGCCGCCATGTAGTTAGTTGATCACTATGCGAAGGATAGATTCGGTATTTCATGTTTAACTGAAAATCAGAAACTAGCAATAGAAAGTGGGGCGACTCATATACCTCCTCTGTCGATGACTTATGTTGATGTGACACACAAGACATTTAATGACTAGCTTTTCCGTTGTCAACGAGGGCGATGGAGACGAGATTGATCCGCCATTACATGACTGAGTTCTGTCTAGAAGAAACGTTTGCGCATCGCGCAGGGGAAGAGGTTCTAGTTTCCCCGAAGAATACGGAAATTTCCGAGGCTTTGCAAATGATCGCTGATTGCAGAACCAAATCTGATTGCATCCAATCACGAATTCTGAACACTCGCACCATGAAAGGGCCGTATTAGAACAGAGGTTACGTGGGATGATATGACTTGAGTAACCTAACTGGGAAGAGAATGGACCAGGGGCGGATACAGCTGTTTGAGAGTTTCAATGGTCATTTAATAAACTTTCTGTAATCCCTCAATTGTCAGTGCCTTACCAATGGACTGAAATGTGAAATGGTGACATGTCGGCACCAGACTTGTGACAACATGGTATGCGAGGACCATGACATACCGAAGAGTGACACTGATGATGAAGCTAAAGAAGCTTTATGGCTATCACTACAAAAATTAAGAAACTTGAAGGTGCTCTCACTCTTTGAAATAAAAAGAGCTGTCTTCAGAATAAATGAAATGTTGAGTTTTCGAAAAAGTTGTTTGAACTTACAATTTTGACTCTTACAAAATCAGGACAAAATATGATTTAAAGGTATCAAATAACACAACTTGATATTAATTAAATCTGTTTAATCGTGTCAGCACCATTTTCCCTCCCTTTTTTCATTTCCAACCTACTTGCTGATCTTAACTTATGATTAAAGCTTGGAATTGACATTTTCTGAAAAATTTGGGGGTCTTGGTGGCCATCTTTGATTTAGCCTCGTTCTGAGTTTGTGCTACCAAACTGAGATGTCCATCATACATTTTGTGATATATAGGGACATAAAGGAATATACAAAACACTAAAGCTTTTGGTCCCTCTGAGTGGTACCAATATGTCCATTTTCTGCTCCTGGCTCATGCCCTACTATGCAAATTACGTCAATCCACGAACTACTTCACAAAACTCCATACACGCCATGCGAATCATAAAACGTTAACATTTCATTGATGACGACGTCGCGAGTTTACTTTGCGTTGACAAGTTTGTAAACAAACATGACTTCCCCCATTCTCAAAATTGGTGATTCTGTAAGAACTGATGACAGAGGTTCTGGAGACGTTACTGCAGTAATTGGCTTTGGAAAATATAAAAAAGGAGTACTTCGTTCAAACTGAAGGTACGGATTATGAGGCACGAGTGAAAGGCGATCGCCTAAGAAAGGTACCAACCAAGGATTTCGATTAATATATACTACCCATCAAAGTTTAGACTCACTAGTGTAAATGTAGCCACTTACTTGTCCACTGTTCTAAACTAGCTTTTTGCAAAATATTCCATACTGTTTAAAGGTACTGTTTAGTTATGAACTGGTGTATTGTAAAACATATTCGTAACATTGAAAGATTATTGTCATGAGTTCAGTAAATGATTAAAATCTGTGAAAATTGGCGAATTCTTAACAAAACTTTACACCAAAACGAATCTGTTCACATGCACGACATTTGCTCATGCCTTTCGCAATTTGAAGCATCATCCTTGTGCAATTCATCTGCATAAGGTTTTCAGTTGGTTCCCCCAAGTTGGTGGAGAAATTCATCTTCGATGTAACCACATACATATACATAACATATAGTGAGTGCTTTAAGTGAGTCTAAACTTTTGATGGGTAGTATATATTAATGAGCTCACAGTGTAAGCCGATCACCGGGGTTCTTTTGGATGTTATTATTTATCATTATGTATAGTAAGCAGTTTACAACTACAACTGTAAGTGATGGTAACACTAACATGAAGCATCAGATTGGATTAATTAAACTGGGTACAAAGTGGTTATGGAATGATGGCCAGTTACGAAAACTATATTCATTAATGCGATTGTATTGTTGTTTCCACTTTTCTGATATTATGATATCCTGACATCATATTATTAAAAATTTCCCCCAACCTTTACATCATTACAGCACATGTATTTTGGCTATGTTTTATTCTATATTTGAATAACCAGTTTCATTAGAAAGTGGCATACAATAAAAGGTAAATTTACTGCTTCAGGCACTATCTTCTAAAACTGACACCAGTGACATCATTCTGTTAATAAATTTGATTAATCATTATTGGTTAAATCAAGAATATGATAGCTTGTGGTTTCTGTGCAGGTGGTGCTTACAGTATTGCGACAGCATATTCGCTTAAAGGACTGAGCAGAGAGGAGTGGTGACTGTGTCCATACACGATATAAAGGTATGCAGGATGCAATAATAAATGCAGTCATCTTTCAGAATGAAAATATAGAAATAAAAACTTTGTTTTAATTCAAATGAGTTGTGTTTTTTTGCTCCTATGATCCAATGACACCAGACATCTCATTATTACCAATGTTTGTTTATGTAAAAAATAAATCACATGTCTTTAGATGTTTGTCATTGTTTTTTTCAGACGCCAGGGCTTAACTACAGACCTTGGATACAGATGAAGATCTCCTGTAAATATTTCTTCCGCCTCTTCATTTAAGGACTGAAAATACGAGGCTCACTTGCCATTCAGGCTAACTTCTGACTTACGAAATAAAGAAAGGTCACCTTAGCCAAAATTCAAATATTTTTTTTTACTAATCCAGAAAATGGATTGTGGGACATCAGATACATAGACTATTTTGCTGCTCTCGCTCTTGTCCTCAATGTTAAGTTTCCTGTGTAAGGCCAAGAATAATTCAAATGTTTCACATCATTGTGTAGGGCTTTCTTTGTTTTCTCTCTGTGTGTGTTTTGTTTTGTTTTGTTGTTTGTGTGTTGTTTTTGTTTTTTTTGTTGGTTGGGTTGTTTGTGCAGGGCCTGTTCTCTGATGGTTTTAAATTTGAAAATCAATTATATTTTAATATTGTTTGAATCATTTGTGACAAATATGTCGTTGAAAATTGTTTTTTAATATAATAACTAATTGTATTCAGAAACATTTTACATTTTACATTTTACTTGTGCCAACATCAAGCTATCAAGGGGTGTCAAGCCAAGACAGAGAGAGTGCTGACTCGCTGAGTCGGTTGACATATGTCATCGTATCCCAATTGCATAGATCGAAGATCATGCTATTGATCACAAGATTGTCTGGTCCAGACATGATTCTTTACAGACCGCCGCCATATAGCTTTAATATTGCTGAGTGCGGCGTTAAACAACCAACCGACTAACCACTGTATCTATGTGACTGTAATCCTACGCCAGTTCTGTCCTCCCAAAACATACGGAGAAGCCAATATTAACTGATAACTAAAGAAATATGAACCAAATATACTAAATATTATCAGTTAAAGAGCACATATGACACATACATATCTATATTTACAGATGGATATTGATGCACTGCTTGCACCACTGTCACTTGATCCAAGATTCTGTCATCCAGACAACCAGTTAATAGATCCATGTTACTCTTCAGAATCATTCCATATCTCTCCCACGTATCAGTAAGCAGTCTGAATATACGCAGTTTTTAATAATTTCCGATTTTCGTTCGTGACATGAGGCACAAATATATCTCACGTTCGCATCCACCTTTACCTTGACCCGTGAAAAGCCGGATTCAGCGACTAAGGGGATAAGGTGGTCCGGCTCGCTGACTTGGTTGATTGTCATTGTAACCCAAGTGTGCAGATCGATAATAATGATGTTTGATCACTGGATTGTCTGGTCCACACTCGAATATTTACAGACCGCCACGATATAGCTAGAATATTGCTGAGTGTGACGTTAACAACAAACCAACAGACCTTTACTTGAAATTGCTGAGTTGCAATATAAGCTTGCGACAGACCAATTTTGACATCGTTGATTATGGCTACAGCAATATTGTAATTACAAGCTGCACAATCACTGATGGTGGAAGACCACTTCTTATTTCTTCCACCTCCAGTAAATACTTATATGTCGTTCAGATATCAGGGAGTATTTTGTTCGCTCACACTTTCCGTAAAGGTGACAAATACAAAAAAATCTAACACAATTTCAGAGCACAGTATCTGTTTTTTCAATTTTCAAACCCCATTGGTATGACTAATTTTACCATTTGTATCTTAATGTAGACAACACGCAATTAAAAAAGGGTATTTCTTTCATATTATACAATGAATTGGAAAGATGAACAAATGCCCCTTTTGCTGTACGGTTTGACTAAAGAAGGACATGGCGTGGTTTATATTTATGTACAATTCTTGTACAAATCAAATAAACAGTATATTATTGTGTCATAAAAATTTATTGTTTTGGTAAGAAAACAAGAAAAGCAAATCATCAAACGTTTGTGACAAACCTAACGAATCAGTCTACATAACTTTACAGTCAATGAAACGATATATAAAAGATTCCATGACCAAGACAATTCCTCATAAATATTTGCACACATGCATTTAATAAAAATATATTAAGTCACGTTCTTAAAATGATATAGTCAGCTTTACTTATAAGATTAAACGATATCGGTGTTCACTAACCTGTTTATATTATAAGAAATTACAAAATTGAATTGACACCATATGGTGTATGGTGTTCTACGCTAAATATGTCAATTTCTACGGAAGCTTAAAATTCAAGATAATAAGTGGAAAATGCAAGATATTGAGTTGAAAGTACAAGATATTAAGTTGAAAGTACAAGATATTGAGTTGAAAGTACAAGATATTAACTTGAAAGTACAAGATATTGAGTTGAAAGTACAAGATATTAACTTGAAAGTACAAGATATTGAGTTGAAAGTACAAGATATTAAGTTGAAAGTACAAGATGTTGAGTTGAAAGTACAAGATATTAAGCTTAAAGTTGAAAGTACAAGATATTGAGTTGAAAGTACAAGATATTGTTGACAGTACAAGATATTAAGTTGAAAATTCAAGATAATATCTTGTAAATTCAAGATATTAAGTTGAAACTTCAAGATAATATCTTGAAAAGTCACGATATTAAGTTGAAAATTCGAGATAGTATGGCTGTTCAGTAGCACAGTTCAAGCAACAGGAGGGAAACAGAAGGTATGGAGCACCAGAGATACATCTCCACATATTTCTCACTTGGATTATCAAACCAGGAAATATTTTACCTACTTGCTCAAGACCACGGCATTGTTCTTAGTATTAGGATGCTTAAACGTATAACATCTAAGCTGAAATTATACCGAAGGAAAGAACATTCAGATATACTCGATGTTGCTCTCTTTCTGTTGAGAGCAAGCGAAACCTCCTCTGGGAAGGGACAAGGTTACAGATGGTTGCACAGAAAGTGTCAAGAAGAAGGTTTAGTTGTATCAAAGGAGACAGTAAGAATATTATTGTGTTTGATTGACCCCGAGGGTGTGAAGCGGCGTAGAAGACGTCGACTAGCGCGCCGTGTCTACAATTTTGCTGGCCCCAACGCGGTCTAGCACATAGATGGATATGACAAGCTTAAACCCTTTGGTATTTGTATCCATGGATGCATAGATGGATTTTCAAGAAACGTTTGTGGCTGGAAGCATGGAACACAATGATCCCAAGGTAATCGCAGGATGTATACTTTGTGGAGACCGTGAAGACATTGCACGGATGTCCAGAACGGATACGTTCTGATACTGGAACAGAAAACGGATGAGTGGAACAGATGCAATATCTACTACGGTATGAACATATCGACACACACTCTGGAAAGTATATCTTCTTGTCCTGATCTAGTGTAAGCAATCAACGCATTGTATCCTGGTGGGGTATTCTCAGGAAGCAGTGCATACAACATTGGATGGATCTGTTTAACCATTTGAAAGAGGATGGCTATTACACCGGGAACTTCATTGACAAGAATAAGGAACAACAACCCAAAAGGTGTCATCTACAAAATAAACTGTGATTGTGGGCAGAGCTACATAGGCGAAACTTCCCGACCCATCAACACCCGAGTGAAAGAACATCAGACCTCTGTTACCAATTCCGACAGCAAATCAGCCATTTCCGACCACATCAAAGCAAGCCCCAATCATCAAATAGAGTGGTCTGACATCACCATTCTCTCTAACAAACAAACAGACTTCACTAAACGCAAGCTCACCGAAGCCATCCACATCAAACGCCAAAAGCCCACCATCAACCGAGACCAAGGATACTTCATTCCATCAGCTTATGATGCACTCATCCACCAAGCCCAATCTACTGTATAAACTCTGCTGTATAAACATCTCATTATTATTTGTACATCATTGGCTTCCACGCCTGTTCTTTGTCTACTCTCTGGCTTCATCAGCTTTTTGCCTAGCCAATTATGTTAATTATGTTGTTTTCTTTGTTACATTGTTACATCCAGCATATATATACTTCCCCCTTCTTCATGCCCCATTATGCTTGACAACGGTACAAGAATCTGTATCGAAACGTCGCACTCACGAATAAAAAGAAGTTGTTATCCATAAAGTTTGTTCTATATTGTACTTCCCAACTTCTAAAATGCCACTCAAACAAACTTTAGAATTCAGTTACATAAATATTCTAAAAATCGAATGCATATGTCGTCGATTCCAACGAAAAGTGTGCACAGCATGTTTGGGCCCATAACAATTTAGCATTACTATCTTCACTTATTTCGGGGTGCCCATCACATCGGCACAAGTGAGACGATTCGGGCCATATATAACATGACTATTTTTAATTAAAAATGAAGCTTATGGGAGACCAAAACAGGTCATTTTTATTCATTTTGACTTATATTTTACAATTGTTTTGTTGTAAACATGTTGTGTGTTAAATGCTAGTCAAACTTGATGAAGAGAAATTTATTAATCTGATTGCCAAATATTTCGTGAATAAATCCCCTGAAATGATTTTGTCTAGGGCTTAATTCGTAAGTTTGGTCATTTGTTTTCAAGTGGTATTTTTTTGCGTTACCTACGAATACAGTTTTCAATGTATCTGTGAATTTATGTAAATGCAACACAAGGTTATGTTTTGTATAACGTTTTACAGCACTAATATGTAAAGTACTCAAATGCAACGGCGTTACATATTAATAATATTTCTTACAAGTAATAATCTTAAAACATTTTAGAAAATCAAGGTCTGATTTGGTAAAAAAAAATCTCGTTACCTACAAATACCATTACATATGTTGCTGTTTCCACAGATGAACACATTAGTGAATGATATCCTACGTTCAAGTGCAGAGGGCCACAAGGTATACGTGTGCCACATCTGAACATTTTCTGTGCTGTTTTTACGAAGATATCACACAAAATAAACTGTATTCGTAGGTAAATTTTAACTCCCAAATGTTACCTACAAGTACGAACATCTGATCACATTCAAATAGATTGGTGGAATGACAACACGTGACATGTGTTCCATTTAGAAGTTATCGTAGATGAGACCAGACAATATCTTGGCGATTAGTAAGTGTATTTTACATTTTCTGTAAGAATGTCATATAAAAAACAACATATCACAATAACATAGGATGCATATGACACCTGTTACAACTAACCAACTTTAATTTTAGTGAGGTTTTAAGTCTTATTATTTTAACAAAAAGCCTCAGACTGCAAGTGGAATTGACATGGGGCCTCAAATTGGTAAGACATGGAGTCCCGCTGGGATTTCCCCGGTTGTGGCTCACGGTATTTGTACGTAACATGTATTCGTTGTTAACAAAATGAAATAGAGAACAAAATACGCTACTATAACATAATTTATACTGAAGACAATTATTGCAGATCATAAGTAAACCGATTAGGTACGCAGTACTGCATATTAATAGATTGAAATGGTTCCTTGGAATTTCAAATGGCTACATAACTGAGCGTTCAATAAAAACGTTCTGTTCAGGGATGCACTGCAGTTCGTGGTTTAGACTTTATTATAGTGATATATAATGAATTCTTTTTGATTGAAATGTCAGAAAACAAGTTGATCTTGGTGATAAAAGTAAAAGTTTGCATGCTATCACGCGATCAACGGTTGATTCGTTGGTAACATGTGTATTCGTTGGTAACATTCCGTATTTGTAGGTAACATCAGTCAGTGTGTTTGAAGTTGTAAGTCTTGTTCAGGGCTGTCACCGATGCACTTGCGAACAAAGGATAATTGAGACTGTAGTAGAAGTTAGTTGCATGGGTTTAGTAATTAGATTTGTCAAAGGTGTGTCGTATTCGTAGGTAGCTCGTTTTTGTAGTTGAAACTTTCTGTAAATGTCTATCTAATAGCAATTGTCATTGCAAAATATGGGTAATTAAAGCAGAGTTATAGTTCAGTAAGACGTATAATGTATTGCTTGTTTTAGTGACATGTTTATCTGTACATAATGGTATATGGTGTACGGTAATAGTTCAAGCGTTTTAAACATTTGTGATGTGCTTTCTTTGAACACAAATGTCAGTTGAAACATTTGGTAAATAAAATTTCAGGTGCATTGGTTTTAGTTCAATTTCTATACTTCTCATTAAAAGTTTAGACTCACTAGAGTAAAAATATAGCCACTTACCTCAGGCGACTGTTTTAAACTAAATTTTGCAACATATTCCATACTGTTTAAAGGAACTGTTTACACATGAACTGATGTATTGTAAAACAAATTCGTAACGTTGGAAACATTATTGGCACGAGTTCAATAAATGAAAAAAATCAGTGAAAATTGGCGAATTCTGAACAAAACTTTACACCAAAACGCAGCTGTTAACATGTACGCTATTTGCACATCCTTTTCAGCAATTTGATGCATGATCCTCGTGCAGTTCACCTGCATAAGGTTTGTAGTTGGTTTTCCAACTATATATATACATACATACTCACATATAGTGAGCGTTTCTAGTGAGTCTAAAATTTTGATGAGAAGTATATTTCCATCAGTTAAAATGACATTGCTACTTTCCGACATACACTGAGACAAATAATCTATCTTCTTCATCTGAGAAACAACTTTCGGTAAGTACAACAAATTTGAAAATGCATCAAATACTAAATTTTCGGTGGACTGACTGACTGAGTTTGGTTTTACGCCGCTTTTAGCAATATTCCAGCAATATCACGGCGGGGGGACACCATAAATGGGCTTCACACATTGTGCCCATGTGGGGATTCGAACCCGGGTCGTCAGCGTGACGAACCGACGCTTTAACCATTAGGCTACCCCACCGCCCCTATTTATCGTTGGAATCGACCATGTAATGAAAGGTTAAGATTGTACATAGTTTGTTTGATTTCTTCCTTAATAACTTGATATAGAAATGTCAGAACAAGAATGCTACTCTTTTGAAAAAAAAAATCAGTTTGGGTGTAAAACATGCCCAAATGTTCAAACGTGATTTGTAAATAGATTATTTTGCTTTTCTATACTTCAGAAAGAAAAACACAACGTTGCACAATCATGAAATGTTCACAGTATCCGGGCCAGTAAGACCAATCCAGGTCCGTATGGAACACCAGCTGTGGTGTTCTCACTCCCACGTTTATATGGCGCCGAAGATCACCTGAAGTCTGTCAATGGAGAGGCTCTCAGACTGTGTGAAGGAGAGTGTACTATGTGAGGTGAACAGCGCTGTGATCCTACAGTGCATCACATATGCGCCCTTGTCATGGAGGAAATGCAGTGCACGTTTCCAGAGGAGACGGAAGATCTATGTGATCTGTATCTGGCATTGAGGAGAGGGATTAGAATTAGCATGTATGTGACGCCGTCTCATTATGACGTCCTTTCGTGCAAATGACGCCGTCTCAATAACTATAGTCACGTCACTATAAGTAAATGACGCCATATCCGTATGATGACGTCCCTATAAACATATGACGCCGTCGCTATATCTATGACGTATATATGTATATGACGCAGTCTCTATATCACGATGACGTCTCCGCATGTATATGACGCTGTCTCCTTATTATGACGTCTCTCTATATATGACGCCGTCTCTATTATGAAGGCGTTTATGTGTATATGACGCCGTCTCCCTATGATGACGTATCTGGTTTTATATGACGCTGTCTCTATACCTATGAAAGCGTTTCTCTATATATGACGCCATCTCTATACTTAAGAAGGCGTCTCTATATGTATATGACGCCGTCTCCCTATGATGACGTCTCTCTGTATATGACGCCCTCTCTATATCTATGAAGGCGTCTATGTGTATATGACGCCGTCTCCCTATGATGACGTCTCTCTGTATATGACGCCCTCTCTATATCTATGAAGGCGTCTATGTCAATATGACACCGTCTCCCTATGATGACGTCTCCTTTTATATGGCGCCGTCTTTATATCTATTAAGGCATCTATGTATCTATGAAGGCGTCTATATGTATATGACACCGTCTCCTTATGATGACGTCTCCCTATATAAGACGCCGTCTTTATATCTATGAAGGCGTCTATGTGTATATGACGACGTCTCCATACGATGACGTCTCTCTATTTAAGACGCTCTCTCTATATCTATGAAGGCGTCTATGTCAATATGACACCGTCTCCCTATGATGACGTCTCCCTATATAAGACGCCGTCTTTATATCTATGAAGGCGTCTATGTGTATATGACGACGTCTCCATATGATGACGTCTCTCTATTTAAGACGCCCTCTCTATATCTATGAAGGCGTCTATGTCAATATGACACCGTCTCCCTATGATGACGTCTCCTTTTATATGGCGCCGTCTTTATATCTATTAAGGCATCTATGTATCTATGAAGGCGTCTATATGTATATGACACCGTCTCCTTATGATGACGTCTCCCTATATAAGACGCCGTCTTTATATCTATGAAGGCGTCTATGTCAATATGACACCGTCTCCCTATGATGACGTCTCTCTTTATATGGCACCGTCTTTATATCTATTAAGGCATCTATGTATCTATGAAGGCGTCTATATGTATATGACATCGTTTCCCTATGATGACGTCTCTCTATATATAACGCCGTCTCTATATCTATGAAGGCATCTATGTCAATATGACACCGTCTCCCTATGATGACGTCTCTCTTTATATGGCGCCGTCTTTATATCTATTAAGGCATCTATGTATCTATGAAGGCGTCTATATGTATATGACACCGTCTCCATATGATGACGTCTCTCTATTTAAGACGCTCTCTCTATATCTATGAAGGCGTCTATGTGTATATGACGCCGTCTCCTTATGATGACGTCTCTCTGTATATGACGCCCTCTCTATATCTATGAAGGCGTCTATATGTATATGACACCGTCTCCATATGATGACGTCTCTCTATTTAAGACGCTCTCTCTATATCTATGAAGGCGTCTATATGTATATGACACCGTCTCCATATGATGACGTCTCTCTATTTAAGACGCTCTCTCTATATCTATGAAGGCGTCTATGTGTATATGACGCCGTCTCCTTATGATGACGTCTCTCTGTATATGACGCCCTCTCTATATCTATGAAGGCGTCTATATGTATATGACACCGTCTCCATATGATGACGTCTCTCTATTTAAGACGCTCTCTCTATATCTATGAAGGCGTCTATATGTATATGACACCGTCTCCATATGATGACGTCTCTCTATTTAAGACGCTCTCTCTATATCTATGAAGGCGTCTATGTGTATATGACGCCGTCTCCTTATGATGACGTCTCTCTGTATATGACGCCCTCTCTATATCTATGAAGGCGTCTATATGTATATGACACCGTCTCCATATGATGACGTCTCTCTATTTAAGACGCTCTCTCTATATCTATGAAGGCGTCTATATGTATATGACACCGTCTCCATATGATGACGTCTCTCTATTTAAGACGCTCTCTCTATATCTATGAAGGCGTCTATGTGTATATGACGCCGTCTCCTTATGATGACGTCTCTCTATATATGACGTCGTCTTTATGTCTATAGAAGGCGTATATATGTATGCGGCGCCCTCTCCCTATGATGACGTCTCTGCAAGTATATGATGACACACTAACATCTATTTGTTTTCGTAACTCTGTAGAATCTTATGTTATCTTGTACATTTGTACTTTGGGTCATATGGCCTTTCTACAAATAACTATCTTGAATCTATTTGTTTTTGTCTCATAATGACAACTCGTTGATGACATCATATTCCGTGTGTTCAATAAAATGCAACGAATTTCGCATCCCATGTTTAGATCCGCAGCGTGAGTGTACAGACCCCACCTCGCAACGATCAGGAACACTGTCACGAGATAATTCAGTCTTCCAGCTAGATGGGCCATTTCTCTCCCAGATTCCCGATTAATTGAAGTCACGTCTACTGAGCTAAAACCTTTCACGGAATCATAGAACGACTTTATTCCAGAGCTGGGATCACACGAAATGGCCGATAATGTACACTTAATCTACCATCGATTTTCGATTCTGCCCGCGGCTCATTGTATCATAATTCATATTACAGTCCGCCTCAGACCCAATCTCCATTTTACTGAAGAGGAGTTAGTTTCCGTTGGACAGTTTGCGTATATTCTCGCCTTCATTGGGAAATAGTGTTATGGTAGAAGATTAGTTTCCTTTAATAGAACCGAGTCATCAACGTAAGAAAAATACCGGTATCATCCACTGTGTAGAGAGGCGAAGGAGCGGTCAATGCGCATTAGCTGGTTCTGGCTACTGTGCTCCAGAGATGAGATGGTAACTGTGTCATCATAGTTAATGTGATAGTGTCATTAAACATACAAAATGTCAATAGAATGAAACAGATATAGATTTGCAATGAGTTTAATAAAGAATGTAAGTCAGGAGACACTATATATATGTTAAATTATTTTTATAAGGCAATCTGTTCAATGCATTCATGTGCATTTTCGTACTGCCGACACTGAATTCGCAAGGGTTACGCGAAGTTGTAGTGTGTTGTACAGACCCTGAACAAATATATCCAAGAAAGTCCACGCAAGTCTAGAAAATGTGGCAAGTGTAGATTTCCACAGCTTCTGAAAATGAAGAAAGTCCCCAGGCTCCTTTTTATTGTATTTACAATTTTAATTTAAAAACTTTTATTTTCTGCAAAATATGTTCATTTCAGCTGTTTGTCTAGCGAAGTGGTAACCGTTGACAAGCGTGAGGTGATTGTACCCTTAGCCACAACAATTGAATACTAGATTGTCATATGAATTGTTTTGTTTAATGTGAGGCAGGGGGCATTTATTATAACTGTTCTTTGTTTGACAGCATATATACGTGTGAATAAACTGCGAATGGGTGTGAATAACAGGAACAATAGATGTTTGGTAGGACTGCACTTGTGGACCTGATAGGATTACACGCATCCAATAACCCGTGGAAGGTTTTGCATTCACAATAAATACAATTTGTTAAACAAAAAGTCATCGAAGGACTGTAAAATAACTAGAGTATCATAGATGGTGTTTATAACTTGTATTTAACTATAAAATATATCATCATATATAACAATACAATGTAAAACCCGGCTTTATATCACACCAGCAACCGATGGTAGATCACCATACTTGAGACCATGGTGACTCACAGTACTATTGCTTCCTACATGGGCCTTAGCTGGATTTACATCATCCATTCAGCCGAGGTTCTAGAGGCGGATTTAGATGTTTCTGTTCAAGTAAAACGCAAATATTATGGATGACAACTTTTTCTTTATTGTATATGACAACGTTTCTCGGCTATTCCTTGCCCCTTCGTCAGGTCACAATTCACCTGACGAAGGGGCAAGGAATAGCCCAGAAACGTTGTTATATACAATAAAGAAGAAGTTGTCATCCATAATATTTGCGATCCCTTCAGCCGCTGGGGATTGTACTTCATCATGTTGTTGATCACCGGACTGTCTGGTCCAGACGCGATTACTTACAGATCACCGTAGAGCTGTAATACTGCTGAGTGCGGCGTTAAACAACAAACAAACAAAAACAAAACTCATCTAGTAAACAAAGAATATAACACAGATAGCGACGTTATCTCTCGATAGCAAAGTGGGGACAAAGACAAATGGCGTGAGGTGATAATGTGGGACGAGGACGAACATCTAAAAGTAAATATATCGTTTGTTTTGGGTTGTAAGGAACATGCATATAGATGGAGGCGCTGGGATCCACCATTTAACAAGCATGGCGTGGTGATGGTATGCACCGTGTGTTAGTGAGTGAGCTAAAATTTAAACTCACATCGGCAGTATTTCATCCATTATGAATATCAGAGTTGTATATTAAAAATAAACTTAGACAAATATATAATCTATCGACGAAGGACAGTAAAATAACTAGACCATGACAGATGTACATTTAAAACTAGCATGTAAATTGAGATATTTCTATACACAGCAACATAGTATATAAATGGGCTATAGATCGCCAAAACACTGCAGCTAGATCACCATACTAGGGACCATGGGGACTTGTTGGTTAGTTGGCTGGTTGTCGTTTAACGCCGCACTCAGCAGTATTCTACCTACATGTAAATACTAATTGAGTCTGGATCAGACAATCCAGTGATCAACAGTATAAACATAGATCTACGCAACTGGGAACCGATGACATGTGTCAACCAAGTCAGCGAGCCTGACCACCCGATCCGGTTAGTCGCCTCTTAGGGACAACCATAGGTTGCTGAAGACCAATTCTAACCTGGATCTTCGCGGGTACACAATGTGTAGCTTGAAGAGCAAGACAAGAATATCCTTTCCCCAACACCTGGGGAAATCACTGAGTCACTGATCATGACGTTTAACGATCACTTCATGAGATTTTAACCGCTACTTCGCCTTTCACACCTACTGGATTATGTTTCCGAAACTGGTTATTCTTTGGCGTTTTTTTTTTATTTCATTAGAGTGAGTGAGTTAAAATTTAAAGTCACATCGGCAATATTTCAGCCATATCACGACTAAAACAAGCTATGCGTACATGATAAATACAAAGTTAAGTTTTAAAAACCTGTCAACGAAGGACAGTAAAAACCACAAGATCACAGATATGAATATAAAGCTAGTTTCTAAATCTAAAACTTTCTTACTATTAATACAATACAATACAATAACAGGCTATAGATCGCCAACAACTGAAGGCAGATCACCATACTAGGGACCACGGGGACTATTATTTCATTAGAAGTAGATGGATAGGGTGATAGAATGCCGCATTGGGCAATGTTCCAGCTCGTCCCCAAAGTGATGAGATCCTCAAACCGCTGATGAAACCCATGTGTATTCTGCATATTCAGGCAGAATTTGGTTTTGAACAAGCTACCAAAGCTTTTTGGCACATGGGAAACGCGTAATCAGACATGAAAATACATTTTATGTTTCTCCCATCATCCCAAAATCCCAAACACACACCACGTACTTTAATCAGAAACCATACATCCTGACCGTATGAAATGAACATACCATACATAACGCTCCAGCCTTACAACCTTCCCCGTATTATATCAGCTCTGATGCTGCCCCATCAAACCATTGCATTTCAACTCCATATTCACAACCCATCCATCTATCTCCCAGTGGCAAGACACCCAAACACCATTGCTGAAACTGCCGCAAATCACCACCATGTCTGTGAGGCTTTTCCCTATAATTAATGAGTTACCCAATCTACTAATTGATTCGATCATCTTCGCCATGAACCTGTCATTTTCACGAAAAGGTTTTCGCTGTATAAGTGGATGGCCGTATTACAAGTGACAGCAACTAATGCCTTGCCTTTGTTGGCATATTGGAGTAGACAATCAGTAGTATTGTCGAGCGGACCACCGAGCCTCCAGCTCGAGCAGGGGAGGTAATCGATGTAACACTCCTGGTTTCTTCCTCCTCGCTATTCACTCCTGATTCTGAGTCAGTTGCTGCCGCTGCAAGGCGCCTGACATGAGGATGCAAATACCCCTGACAAAGTACGATGTCAGTGCTCCCCCCTTAAGTGTGTGTTCCAAGTACAGTGAGTGAATTCAGTTCTACGCCGCAAAACCACGGCGGAGGGCATCAGTGAGTGAGTGAGTGATTGAGTATGGTTTTACGCCGCTTTTAGCAATATTCCAGCAATATCACGGCGGGGAACACCAGAAATGGGCTTCACACATTGTACCCATGTGGGGATTTGAACCCGGGTCTTCGGTGTGACGAGCGGACGCTTAAACCACCAGGCTACCCCACCGCCCCGCGGAGGGCATAAGAAATGAGCTTCACACAGTGTACTATTAGGGAATCGAACCCGGGTCTTCAACGTGACGAGAGAACGCCTTAACCACTAGGTTACCCCACCACCCCTCTAAAGGACAAACTCTTCGTAAAAATGAATTTCCACAGTGTTCCGACTTGCTGAATATATCAAGTTATGGGACAATTGAGTCAACGTGATTATAAACAACTACTTGCAGGCTTTAAAGGCAAACCCGTCTGCTACAAGAAGACAAGTTTTCAACGATGGCTCAGCTGTAGAAGCATCGTCCCAAAGAACAGCCCACTGTAGCAAAATGATGTACAGATATAATATCTTAACACCATCCTAGGGCAGAGCAGTCTAACGTAGGAATGCCTGAAAAACTTAGATTCAACCTACAATGAACTATGTTAATGGAATTGGCTGGTGTCAGGTTTTACTATCTACCTCTCAGCTGAAGAGTCTGGATGACACAGACCCGTCACACATGTCATCGTGTCCCAGTTGAGTGAAGATCCGGGTTAGAATTGGTCTTCAGTAACCCATGCTTGTCGTAGGAGGCGACTAACGGGATCGGGTGGTCAGGCTCGCTGACTTTGTTGACACATGTCATCGGTTCCCAATTGCGCAGATCGATGCGCATGCTGTTGATCATGCTATTGCTGAGTGCGGTGTAAAACTAAACTCATTCACTCACTCTGGATGTAACTTATGAGCGAGTTGAAATTTTTCGATGCGACCAAGTCGGCTCGTATACACAAGTCCATTTTAAATACAAGTTTAAAGGGTGTTTCTTAAAATACACATATTTTCATTACAGTATTATTTACAAATAGAAAATGTTATAACACCAAATGTATATACAGCGAGCGAGTGAGTAAGTGAGTATAGTTTTACGCCGCTTTTAGCAATATTTCAGCAATATCACGACGGGGGGACACCAAAAATGGGCTTCACACATTGTACACGTATGGGGAATCGTATCCAGGTCTTCGGCATGACGAGCGAAAACGGTAACCATCACCCTTTCACGGTAAAGGAAGATGCCATGACATGCCACAAAACTGCAAAAAGCATCGTTCCCCATGTAGAATCTTTTATGAGGGTATACCATTTGCTCATCAAATACCACATTTGTTAGATAATAAAAGCCAGATGGTGGTAATGCGCGCGGGTACAATGTTACCATCAGTTGAGAATGAGATGAAAGTAGAACAGCACCAGAGTGTGTGAATTCGAGGTACAGTAAACTACGTTTATATCGAACACTCATATGACGAAATACGGATATAACGAAAGCCTTTTATTACCCACGTGGTCAACGTATGGGTTGTTGCATACTAATATCGTACGTCACACGAGTGTCGTATCGCGTTGACCTGTGTCGTAAGGACTTGACCTGAGATTATAACTATTTGATTGGATAACCGATGACCTCTCAATTAGGTCACATTCTGACGTAACTATGTTTTCATTCTTAACAAACACGTGAATTCATTCATTCTACAACTTAAATGCATTGTGGGAATATAAACATTGCGAACGTTGCCGTGTCGCTGTTTAATTGTGAGTCGAACTGAGACATTATATCCGTCGAAAAACATAAACGCATTGTTTCCACCAGTGATGTTAGCCGAATGAAGCAACCGCAAACCAAGAAACGGGGTGCTACGGAGTAGTTTACTGTAAGAGGCTGTACGAGGCGATGACATCTGACATGCATCGTGACGTCGGTTACCAAGGCAGTGACGTCATTACAGTGTGACGTCATGCAAATATTGTACTACAGTACAACACTCTTCCGCAACATCTTTATGAAACCGGTTTCGGTTTGAAACCACAAAATAACAAAAATACGCTATTTTGTCAATTTAATGCATGTAAGAAGTGGGTAATAAATAAAATACCACACTCGGTCTCATTGCATACGAATTATACGAAACTCGTGACCTTCATATGTTATATGTTCGCTCGGTCAGATACCATAGCAAAGACACTCGTCTCGTATAATTCGTATGTAATGAGACCTCGTGTAGTATTCTCTATTTATTACTCGCGCATGGAAGATACTGCAGTGTAATACCGCTAGACGTATGACGTCATAATGGTTTACAGTTGTGACGTCACAATGTTAATACCTCTGTCACAAAGGTATTAGACCTTGCTTGACTCGTGGAAAGCTGAGAGTCATCAAACTACTCTATGTATGCCCCATTCACTTGCTGTATATTTTAATAGAGATGCATATAACGAAATACGGTTATAACGAACTGAACTGGCCACGATTTCTCGAAACAAACTGAAGTCTAAGTTTTGACTTAAGTTAGAGTTTTTACTCAAATTTGAGTAAACGCAGGAAAATGCATTTTCCAGAATCACCTGAAATCGATATCTCAAACGTGGTAGACAATTTGAGTTTGGTGGATAGATTACTTAAGTTGTTTGGGCTTCTTCAGTTGAGTTGAAAATTCAACTGTTTCAAATTGTCTAACTCAGTTTGAAATCCGAGTAAAAACTTAAGTTTGTTTTGAGAAATCGTGTCCCTTTGAGTTCGTGACAACCGTAGTTTACTACACAAGTTCAATAATGTACCATGTTCATGTAAAATTCTGCCATGGCAGATTAGAAGGGAGACAGCTACACTTCAAGATTTCTAGACGTGTGGATGTTCAACATTATATTCCAGTCTATGCTACTCTGTATCATATCCTCACTGTCCCACGTCCGATCCCTTCCAGCCTCATGTGACAATCCAAACTTGCACTGCAAGTATGTTAGTTCAGCCCTGTACATTTCGTCCTATATCCCAACCTGTAGAGCTCCAGATAACAACCCTGTCTGTAGTGCAACGGATAACAACTCTGCCTGTAGTGTGCCTTGGGGAGACCCAGCTGCACATTGTCAATGTTTACACAGTGTTGTTTTCCTTCCTCCTACTTACGTGTGCTATCGGTACATGAGCTATCGTGCAATTAAAAGGGGAGAAATGTCCTGGATGAAAGCCACCCGAAGGGGTCATCGTGACAGGTCATCGAGATTGAACGGGCATGTAAGTAAGTGAGTTAAAATTTAAAGTCACATCGGCACTATTTCAGCCCCATTGTAACTATGAGAGTTCTATATTAAAAATATAGTTAGTCAAAATAAATATCTGTCAACGATAGGCAATAAAATAACAGACTAGCACAGATGAACACTTAGAAACAAGCTTGTAATCATGAAACGATATTTCTATATAGAAAACACAAAATATAAACGTGCTATAGTTTGAGAGTGAGTCACGATTTAAGTCACATAAGTCAGCCATATCGTGACTGAAACAAATGATACATTCTTAATGCATACAGTTACATTATTTAAAAAAAACATGTGTCAACGAAGGACAGTAAAACAACTACAATATCAGATATATACTATTCCAAAAAAGAAACGCATAACCCAGAAATCTGTTGCGGAAATATTGCATTTTCAAACATGTATAACTCGTCCACAAATAGACTTTAAGAAATGAATCTTTACATCAGTTTAAAAGAAGGTAATGTCTATACAACCAAGTGGATAATTTTAGATAACGGAGACGTTGAGCGCGATGGTGGCCACGTAGCATGGTCCCGACGTCGGATGTCCTGGCTCTCAGTCCAGTCTCTCTCAACCTGTTCCGTACAGTTTGACCGGATATCCTCCGAAGTCCAGGCACCCTGGCAGCTGTGCTCTCACACGTGGCAGTATGATCACGCAAATGTAGTACCCTGATGTACCGATCGAGGACGGTCATTTGTTATACCTGTTTGGTTGTAACGAACTGCAAGCAGTGATATCGTGCTCAAACTAACATTCAGACGCCTGGCAACAGAAAATTGGTAATCTCCAGCGCGCTTTCTTTCAATGGCGATGATCCGTGTTGCAGCGTCAAGATTTGGCGTAGTGATTTTTCCTTGAAATTCCTTCAAAATGGATGCCGATTTCCGAAAGTAATCTGGATTTTTTATAGCCAGACAGTGCATTCTCTTTGCTGCACAATTTCAACTGGAAAGTGATTTTTGTTGCGTTGTGGCGATGCCTTTTTAATTATTGTAAGAAATCTCATCAAAATCGACATTTTCAGGTAAAGTCGACTTTTCACTTGTGCAATTGTGTAAAATCATGTTATCAACACTTTTGTTACATATTTCAAGATTGTTTGAACACAATAAGTAATTAAAAGATTTTAAAAATACAAAACGCCTATGCGTTTCTTTTTGGGGATAGTATATTAAAATAGGACTACTATGCAAATCTAAAACAATAAACTATAGAAGACAATACAATATAAAACAGACTACAGATTGCCAATAACTGTAGCCAGATCACCAGTGCTGGTGTTTGAATGGATATATGTCACACAGTACCCAACAGTATGCTGAGCAAGCGATTTGATTAATAATAATAATAATGTGTACTTCTATAGCGCTAAATCCCATACACCCAGTGCATGCTCGACGCGCATACAAACAGACAGTTCATTATTACCCCGGATAACCAAATCTGCCTGTGAGGTGCTAGAAGGTTATAGTCACATTACTTATCCCACCGGGTACCCATTTTCTGCTGGGTGAACAGAGGCATGTTTCAACAAACTCACTTGCCTAAGGTGAGACCACATGTATCTCGGGCACGTCAACGAGAGACCCGAGCGATGATGACGTGGACGACTTTATCCTCGGTTACATTAAGCAAATACAACTTTGCAAACAGAAGCACAACATTAGAATGAAACTGCACGATCCTTATTATCTGGCGGTTTTCAAGTATGTAATGTTAATGGTTTCCGAAATAAAACGCACATTTTTACCCAGATATCAAGAAGTTGAACAAACAGTTTCAGTCTGTCATAAACTGTCATGTAACTGTCATGTAACTGTCATTAAAGTAAATAGCCAGTACCGTACATACAATCTTGTTAAATACAACAGATGTACATTTGGGGGCTTTATAGTGAGTTAATAGTTATCGTCACATCGGCAATATTTCAGCCATATCGTGACGCCAACAACTGATGATTATATCATATATCAATAAAATTAGAAATTAAAACCTGCTGACGAAGAACAGTAAAACTACTAGTGTATCACAGATATCCATTTAAAACTAGTAATTAAATCTGAAACATGTTAACTATAAATGACAATACAATATAAAAACAGGATATAGATTGCCAACAACTGAATGTAGATCACCATACTAGGGACCAAGGGGACTTACAGTACATGTGCTTCCTGCATGGACCCTATCTGGATTTACACCATCCCTTCAGCCGTTAGCAGTTTAGACACATTTAGCCATACATTAAAAAGACACATAGTCTACGATTTAAAGATTTAGATTGACTTTCAATGTTTTTGAACCTACGTACCCTCTCAGGAGGACAATACGTTTACAATACTTCAACCCCGGGGCTTTATAAAATTGTACGATACATTGTATTGTAATTAGCTTAAATATCAATTATTGTCTACACTGATCGTTCGTTTCCGAATCTGCGTGTCGCTTTGACTTAACAAACAAGACGGCCTGTGTGCCGTTTATTATTGTTTCCCTTTCTGAAACCCCGTGAAGATCAGGGTTAGAATTGGTCTTCAGCAACCCATGTTTTTCGTAAGAGGCGACAAACGGAATCGGTCGGTCAGGCTCGCTAAATTGGTGGAGATATGTCATCGTATCCCAAATGCGTATATCGGGGCTCCTACTGGTGGTCACTGGATTGTCTGGTCCAGACTCGATTAAATACAGACCGTTAGTTGAAATATTCCTGAGTGCGTTCAACAAGCAAACAAATAAAGATGTGTCATCGGCCTCGATGTTAAGACCATCAACAGGAGAAGTTTGAAAAGATCTAAGACAAAATCTGAGACCTTGATGGTGGATAGAATCTAAAACGTTTGCAGGCTCCACCATAGGCGATGGAGCCATAATCGAGTTTAGAACGGATAAGTGTATGGAGAAGCGTATATTTGTTCCTCAACACATGGAGACAACGTTTAATAAATCAAGTGCCTTCAGGCATTTATGTTTTTGAAATATTTGAAATGTGGTCGAAAGATCAAATGTTCATTGAAAATGATACGGTAACCCAAGAACCTGTCCCCTTTCACAATATTTAATAAAAGTAATGTCTAAAATTTATTCTGTGTCGGGCAATAGGAACACTGTTCCTGGCTCCTGTGCCCTCAACCACCAGAATGACGTCCTCCACCGACACATGGCCTTTGGTGACCAGCAATGGGGTGCTGAGGGCCTATTCTGCCCCGGGTCCACTCGGAGGGAGAGCTTTAAGCGTTACCCAATACTCACTACGAGGAGGCTGACCATCATGAGTGCCTGTTATAATGGGTTTTTTTTTTGTCCCTCTAAATACTGTGGTGGGTAAACCTGCTACGTAATGCCTGTGTTATCAAACTGGGACGCTTTGACACGAGCTTTAGCTGGCTCATTCTGCTGCGTAATACTAAATGTCAGTAGTCACCTGATCTAATCACGTACAGTGTGCGCAATGTCACTCAGAGAGTCACTTTTACAGTTCAGAATAGGTGAGATTCAAAAAGAGGACAGCAGGCAACAATGGTGGATATATTCGCCTTCAGTCCTACAACTGTGTTGCTGTGTGTGGCCGTGCTAGTTTTGTTATGGCTGTTAACGCGGCGACCCTCAGGGCTCCCTCCCGGACCCCCTCTCCTCCCGTTTGTTGGGAATGTCCTCTCCATGGGCTCCGATCCCCGGATCACGTTTAAAAAACTCAGGCAACAATACGGTGACATATTTTGTGTGTACATATTTCACAAACCACTCATCGTCCTCAACGGCTACAGTACTCTGAAAGACGCCATTGTCAAGAACGCCGACGTCTTTTCTGACAGGCCGCACTCACTCCTAAATGACTTCCTTGCAAAAAGGAAAGGTAAGTTACAGAACATGCCTTCCATGAGTGAAAACGTTTGTTTGATGCCTTCTGATTTCAAATATTTCTTAAATACGTTTTTAACATTTCGTCCTGTGGTCCCCACATAGCATCTCCGCCTGTCATAGCAACATCCTCTGGGGATCTGAGTTAGAAGGTTTACTTAGCTCCCCTTTGATTGTCGTAAAAAGGCGATTAAATTGAGCTGTGTGTTCGCAGCGGTTATGCCCCTGTTTCACCTGAACAGGACAGATTCTATCAGTCTATCTGCTATCTAATAATAGATCATATCTACCTATATAACGTTAAACGCAGACATAATGCTTATGGTGTAAAGTCCTGAACTTATAGCTGTACTTCATTGAAATTAGTAATCATTTCTCTACAATTTCACTGTACAATATTATTGGAATAACTTGTCCCTTGGGGGAATTAATTGGGGATATACCGCGCAGTTTTTGGTTGGTGGACAAGCTATGTGCCCTAGAATAGACTTTTTCGGACACATACATGTCCTCAAGGCATCCATATTTGTTACCTGGTTTTCAATTCCAAAAACTGACCCTTTTGGGGCTCTGCCACTTTGTTTTCTCGAAGAATCTGGCTTAGTTATACTTTTCCTATGAATAATGTGTTGTACGTTTGTGGATGAGTGTAGGTTCAAATCCCGGATGGGACTCATTGGTAACATTGATGTCCAGAGTAATGTAATTTCAAGTGGTTAAAGTATAAAGTAAAAATGTATAAATTATAAAGTATTTGCCCGCTCAGCCCTTTCAAATGCAGGGGTGAAACATATAGAATCATATTTTGATTTTATTATTTGTGAGACAAAGACTCTGTTCCTAAGTATGCCTTTCTCTTTGGTTGGTGTTTTTATATTCATACTGGTCATTCTTACCTTTATCATACAGGTTTGATTGCAACCTCTGCAGCTGGTGATCTTTGGTGTTTTTGATATTCATACTGGTCCTTCTTACCTTAATCATACAGGTTTGATTGCAACCTCTGGTGATCTTTGGCGCGAACAAAGACGCTTCACCCTCAACACTCTGAGGGAGTTCGGAGCAGGCAGAAATATCATGGAGGACAAAATACACGAAGAAATCTCACAGTTTCTCGAGGCCTTCGAGACAGAACGGGGACAAGGGTTTGACTGCAAACGTCTGGTGCAAAATGCAATTTCCAATATCGTCTGCTCTACCATTTTCGGAAAGCGATTTGAATATTCTGACCCACGTTTTTTTTATTGGTTCCCAAGATTACAATATTGCAGATATACCAAGCCGTGATACGTACGGCTTAAAGTAATATGGCTACATGATGTACAGGTGAGATATTTTTGTATTAATATATTTATAAACATGCATAATTCATTAAATAGATAATGTACAGATAATGTCAGGTACAAGTCAATACAGTTCGAGTCATCTAAGTACTGGGGAGAGAAGGCTCCATTTATGATGGAAATTATTTATTTTATCATTTTTTGCTGATATATGTTTTTCCACAAAGAATATTTCTTTTAGAGTTTTTATATAGAAAGTTAGATTTGGAAGCATATTTTTAATACAGCATAAGTGAATATGTCTCTTTGCAGCAATGATGATGTGATTTAGTAATCTATTTTCATGTTGAGTACCAAACCAAATCATGTTTTTTGATAATTTCAATGGATGTGGATAATAATTGTTAAGCCAAATTTGTAGGTTTATCCAAAATGTTTGAGTCTCCTGACATTCCCAGTACACATGACACACACTCTCATTTACATCTTTGCAAAAACAACACAAACTGTTGTCAATTTTTTCATTTTGACCAATTCCTTTTTTGTGTAAATAATACCTTGTAGAAATCTATATTGAAAGTCTATAAGCTTTGTATCTTGCAATCCCTTTCTATATACTGTAAATATATTTTTCCAATCAAAGTCAGTTTCAGGAAATAAAAGCTGCCATTTATTACAAATGTTTGGATATTTATCATTACAAATAAGTTTATCGTAAAAAGTTCTGCAGCCTTTGGATGTTTTTACTAAATGTATCTGGCATTGGTTAACATTCAAATTACTGACTGGAATAGAGAGACAGTGCTTTAAAGTATATTTCAAAGATTCAGGTAATATGTTCAGTAAATATCTGAAATCTAAAAAAGTGCCTTTGATATGATAATTTTCTTTTAAAGATTCTATTGATAGTAATCCATTCTCATCACATATATCCCTAATATTCATAATCCCTTTCTCTGCCCAATTCTTTATAAAATATGTAGAGTTTTTGAAGTTGTGATTGAACCATAGTGGTTGGGATAAAATTTCATTGATGTTATTTTGGTCAACATAATGTTGTTTGTGAAATAGTTTCCATGCTTTTAGCACATCATGCCAAAAAGGGTTTTCAATCTCAAGAAAACTTTCAGAATTAGCTCCAAAGTTAAATATGTCTTTGAAAGGTATATTGCATGGATTTTTATTTTCACTTTTTTTAAAAATATAATCTTAAGGTTGATAATTTCAAAGCATCAATAAATCTACTTGTATCAATCATTCTCAATCCTCCATCTTCATATCTACTTTTTATTACACTCCTCTTTATTTTGTCATTTTTATCATTCCAAATGAATTTAAAAAATAGTTTTTCAAGCGAAGTAATAAATTCTGCTGGAGGGTTGGGCAAGGAATTGAAAATATGAACTAGTTTGGAGATTGCTAGGGTTCTTATTACTGTTATTTTACCAATAAGTGTTAAATGTCTTTTTTTCCAAGATGCTAAGAGTCTATTAATTTCTTCCAGTCTCTTTCTGGTGTTGATTACCCATAGGTTTTCAAGATCTGGACTAAATTTAATACCTAATACATCGAATTCACCCGTTACCCATTCAATTTTCAGGTCATTAGATATTTTATCAGTAGATTTAGCTTTTGATCCAATCCAGATGGCTTTTGATTTATCTAAATCTATTTTCAAACCTGACATTTTATAAAATGCATTAATTGTGTCGATAGCACGATATAAACACTCCTCCGTTCCATCAAGAAATAGTTCGGTATCATCAGCGTATTGATCCAGTTTATATTCCTTATCATTGATGACAATACCTTTAATGTTTTCATTGTTTCTTATCATACAACCAAGAATCTCAGCTACAAAAAGAAAAATGTAAGGGGAAAGTGGGTCTCCCTGTCTACATCCTCGTTCATTAGCAAAGAATTCAGAGAGATTACCATGTTGGATGACACAAGATGTTGTTTCAAAAGTCAATATATTTATCCATCTTATCATTTCGGGGCCAAATTCAAATTTATGTAAAACTAGGTTGATAAAATTTTTAGAAACAGTGTCAAATGCTTTTTCAAAATCAATCAGAATTAGCAAGCCAGGAATGTTTTGTTTCTTTGTTTCGAACATTATGTCATATAGCAGTCTTGTATTTTCGCTAATAGTCCTACCTGGTATAAAACCAGTTTGATTACAATGAATAAGATTATCTAAAGTAGCTTTTAATCTATGTGCAATACAGGAGCTGATAATTTTATAAATAGCATTGAGTAAAGTGATAGGCCTCCAGTTTTTAAGTAATGTTCTGTCTTTATTGGATTTTGGAATACAGGTGATGACACCCCTTTTCATATTTAAAGACATTTCATTCTTAGTTGATACATTTTTAACGAATCTATAAATCCATATTTTTAATTCTTTCCAATTTTTTAAAGAAATCAATAGGAAATCCATCAATCCCTGGGCTTTTATTATTCTTCATCTTGTAAACAGCATTGCTAATTTCCTCCATACTGATTTCTTTTTCAAGATTGTCTCTTAGTGTTTTGTTAAGAGTTGGAGTTTTTATATCATTCAAAGAGTGATTCAAGAAGAATTCCTCCTTATTCTGTTCCTGAGCAGCATAGAGATTTTTATAAAATAACTTTACTTCATTAAGTATTGATTTACTGTCTGTAATTTCTTTGTTATCATTAGTTATCAATTTATTGATTGATTTTTTTGAGAAATTTCTATTTTCCAGATGGCAGAAATATTTTGAAGGTTTTTCTCCTTCTTCGTACCAAAGAATTCTGTTTCGGATTTGTATTCCTTTCATTTCCCCATTTTTGATTTCTTCCATTTCTTTCTTATACTTTGATAATTCACTAAGAAGTTCTTCATCTATGTTTTGAAAGTTTTTTCTAATATTGTCCTCAACCTGTTTTATTTTTAGTTCCAGTTCTTCTGTATTTTTAGCTTTTGTTTTTTTTTATGTAGGATGAGAAAGATATGGTCTTTCCTCGAATTTTCGTTAATAAAGTTTCTAAGAATAAGGAATCAGAAATTGTAAGATTGATGTGATCAATGTTTTTGAAATCATAATTTTTTTCTGTTGAATATCCTTGAATAGTATCATTTAGGACAGTTCTTACTAAATTACCATATTCAGTGTTTAATAGTAAGGAATTATTTAACTTCCAGTAGCCCCTTCCTCTTTCCTGATTTAAAGTGTTCGAAAAGGTTAATGTTATTGTTGAGTGATCACTTTTATAGCCTGGCAGAATATCTGAATCCAACGTTATATCGAAAATGTCTTCTGATACAATAAAGAAATCAAGTCTGGCTTGTTGTCTTGGCTTTTTTTCCACCAGGTGTATTTTCTAGATTTATCATTCAACTTTCTCCAAATGTCAATAAGATTATTAGTTTCTATAAATTCTACTACAGTATTTCTCGATTTTGGGTTGTTTCCATGCTTATAATTCTCAAGGTCAATTGTAGGGTCAAGCACTAGGTTCCAAACTCCAACTTTTAGTTACAGAATCATTTTCAAATTTTAAAATATTTTCAAATAGATTAATATAAAATTTAGGATCATCATTATTAGGACCATAGAGATTAGTTAGTGTTATTCTTTTATCTTCTATTGAAATATCAACAATAATATATGCCATAATCAGTTCCATTAGGCTACACCGCCGTTCCAAAACACGGGTATACAGAATGTCAAGTCACAAGAATAAAAATGCGAAATTTCTCAGTTCAATATCGTGTATGGCCGCCCCGCGCATTCACCACTGCCAAACACCGTCTCCTCATCGACTGCCTGATGCTTGTGAACACGTGGTTGGGGATTCTGCGCCATTGCTCCTGCAAGGCAGCGCCAAATTCCTGCAAATTCTGAGGTTGGTTCCTAAGACCACGAAGCCTTCTCCCAAGTGCATCCCAAACGTGCTCTATTGGATTAAGGTCAGGGGACCTCGATGGCCAGTCCATGACGTTAATTCCAGCGTTTTGAAGGAAATTTCGTGTCAACATCGCGGTATGCGGCCGAGCATTATCATGCTGGAACTGTAGACCTGGGCCATGAGCCGCCATGAAAGGAACGAGTTCAGGGGTGAGCACCTGGTCGTGGTAAGCAGCAGCTGTGAGGTTTCCACGGGTGACCAGACGTTGACGTTGACCAGACGTTGACGTTGATGAAACGGCGTCAATATTGGCCCACGATATGGACGTCGAGAATGGAGATTGGCAGCCCGCAACCGATTTCGAATGGTCTGTGAGGACAGTCGACCTATAAACATCTCAGCCCTGGTTCGTGTAGCCGGCAGAAATCTGTCACGTAGGTTACGTAGGACGATTTGACGGTCTTCTGCTCGTGACGTCACACGTGGACGACCCGACCTTGGGCGATCAGAAGTGGTGCCAGTTTGTTGTAGACGACCTCGCAAGTCATACACAGTACGACGGCTGCATCCCATTGCTCTTGCGACGTCAATAACTGATCTTCCCGCTTGCAACATGCCAACGGCACGTTCACGTTGCACATTTGACAATCGTGGCATTTCAAGTACCGTTAGAACTGGTGTTTAAAAGTGTTTTTTCAATTCTTGAGGCCAATGCAAACACGTACATATGAAGAAAACTTCGATGCGAAGATCACGTGATCGACTGCACGTGCAAAACCTGATTTGGCACTAACGTCATTTGCACGACGAATGGATGGGTTTGAGTGGGTTTTGCTAACGTTTTTCTAGAGTCGAAAGATAGGGATCCCATTTCGGATACATAGATGTATCATCAGAGAAAAAATATTCATTATTTTTCAAATTACATTTTGTGAAGTTTCTTTTTTTTGACTCAGTATATAATTGCCATTTTCATCTATTAAGGTCTTATGTATCTTGATATCAGTATCATTATTAAAGAGTATGGCAACACCTCTAGAATTAGATTTGAAAGGAGCTATAATGGACTGTAAACCCCATTCATTTCTCATGATATTTGAGGTGGATTCATCAATATGAATATCTTGTAAGCATATTATGGAATATAATCTTTTCCTATATATATTCATCAATTCTTTTCTCTTAGATTTATGAGCAAGTCCTCTACAATTAGCTGAGATTAATTTGATTTTTTTCAGTGGAGAACCTGGTCATGGTTATTAGAGACCTATTCGTAGCAGGGACAGAAACTACTTCCACTACAATTCGATGGATTCTGGTCTACCTACTCAGTAATCCGGATGTGCAGGAGAAGTGTTTTCAAGAGATCAAAGAACACATCGGCCAGAGCAGACGACCTACCATGAAGGACAAGACCAACCTGCCTTACGTGGAAGCAACCATTATGGAAGCTTTGAGACTATCAGATATCGTCCCTACAGCTCTCCCACACGCCGTTCCCCATGATGTCCAGTTTAGGGGATACACGTTCCCAAAAGGTGTACAGGTCATAGTGATGCTTGATTCCGTCCTACAAGACCCGGATGTATGGGGTGACCCAGAAAGCTTCCGGCCTGACCGTTTCCTTGACGACAGTGGCAAGATTATTAAGAAAGAAGAGTTCATTCCGTTCTCTCTAGGTGAGTTCAACACAGCCTCTAATGTCGTGTATACATTAACGAATTATAACTTACCTTGTTGTTTCCACAATTCTAACTATATTCGTACACACTGTCCAGATAAAACCCTACCATGTACCAGCAGTGTTTGAAGCAATATCAGCAAATTGTCAAACATACTAAGTCGATCCTGTTACATGACATAAATCGTGACACGAGTATATCTTGTACATCTGGAACAAGGAAAACTGTAAGAGTTGATACTGTAGGGTTGTAAATGTTTCAGGTCGAAGGGTGTGTCTGGGCGAGTCGATGGCCCGGATGGAGTTGTTCCTCTTCCTAACCACCATGATCCAGAGGTTCAAGTTTGTCCCCGTGGACGGCCAGATGCCTTCCTTGGATGGACTTATCGGCATAACTCATTACCCAAGACCATTCGTCATGAAAGCAATTCAAAGGATTTGAGCGTGCCAACCCAAGATATATTTCAGCTTCCCGAACATGTTTCAATGGTGATGCGTCGAATATCAAACTCAGTCATGCCTAGCGTGAATCATTCTTATTTTCCGAAAGTATTTCCATTAGAAACTACATGTTTTTGTCAAGTGAGCGTCACTGGAAAAAGTCCACATTTACAAGCGTGTAAATGTCTCGTAAAGATGAGGTTTACAAGACATTTACAATTTTGGAAAGATGAGGTTTACAAGACATTTGCAATTTTGTAAATATGAGATTTACAAAATATTACAATTTTGGAAATGTCCACAAGGGGAGATAACTGGTTGGTAATGAACTCCTCCAGTATGTAAATGAATGTTCTTTGTACGTCTCAAGACCTACTGCCTTGTTAATTGATGAGTGAGTCAAATCAGTTAAGACGAATAATGTCATGCTTCTCTCAGAGTGACGGAAGTTAATTTATATAGCATTCTTATTAAATTAAATATTTCTTTTTTCGTCCGAACAGAATTCACATATTACGTATGTTGTTTTTGTTGTGTGTTTTTGGTTTTTTTTGTGTCTGTGCGCGCGCGCGCGTGTGTGTGCATGCAGTCATACATAACATCGAAATTGATAGTTAATTGATAATAATTTCACCCTTCAAAATGAACTGGAGCAGGAACATTTTTCATGTTATCACATGAGCTTCAAAACATGGAATGAAATAAATGCTGTATGATGAAATGGGTCAGGGAACATTATAATGACATAAGTGACGCTTTAATGACATATGTAATGACATATGTAAAGAAATATATAATCACTACGTTAATTACTTTATGACCATACACGTCAAACTGGTACCGGTAGATTTATATCTAATATGTAAAGATAAAATATTTCTTAGTAACTGAAATATGATTACAAGAATTTGGAATGAGATCTATTTGTTAGATAGCAGTTTTCTAAAGTAGAACTTTAATCAACTTCAAAAGATTGGTCATTCGCAAACTGAAGCAGATCTCACTTATACTGCAGTAAACAGTATGGGGGACATAATGAAACATGCCACTTACGTGATAACAACTCCCTGTTTATTGCATAGAGCAGCATTTCAGGATAAACAAGCTGATTGAATGTTGATTGATTCCATCACTTGGACAATGGAGTGGATTTCGACTTTGTCATAATGAAGTTGATTTACAGATAGAGTCTGTCACACAGCTGTTCAATTAGCATCCAATCACCCTGTTTACAATCTGTTGATCTTACTCTCCTGCTGGCCCCATCCAACGGTGTGCTACTTGCTAAATTACCTGTTGTTGTTGTTGTTGTTGCTGTTGTTGTTGTGGTTAATCTTCTACTTGTCACTTGTTCCCTAGTATGGTGATCAACCTTCAGTTGCTGATGATCTAAAGCCCGCTTTTTATATTGTACTCTTGTCTCTAGTGATTTATTTTTATGATAGCGTGCTAGTTTTAAACTAAGAGCTTTCATAGTCTAGTATTTTTACTGTCCTTCGATGACAGGTTTTTATGTTCTAAATTTCTTGATTTAAATATTGACATAAATGAAATTGTTCTCGTCACGATATGACTGCAATATTGCCGATATGATTTAACTTTTACATTCTAATAGGAACTGATGTACATTTTCACAAGCATTGCCATCTTTCATGTTGAAACGATACAGATCATATTTCATGCAGAATCTTTCATGTTGAAACGATACAGATCATATTCATAAATATTAACTCACTCACTCACTCACTCACTCACTCACTCACTATGCATATATACTTCTATTTATCTAGTTGTAGTAACTTTTATCTTGATAACGGTGTGAGAATAGACATGGTTCCAAACGCCCCTCTATGCATCAACAAGAACTCGGCCTCTGCAAAGTCGTACTTTAAGAATACCGATTAAACAAGTATTGGATTACAATTGGCGTTGTGTTCTCAATGCAGGTTTTAACATTTTCTAAACAAATATAAGTTCCTTCGTCGCGGGTGTCACTACAGAGACATATTTTACATCAATACAACAAAAGATGAACATGCAGATGTCGCTTCAAGCCTTTTAAAAATCGCATTAAACATCAGGCGCGCGACTGTAGATTTGAACACTTTTCTCAAACTATGGTCATATAAGATGTAATAATTCCTGAGCATTAGAGACCAGATTGGATTGCTTATTTTGGAATTTAATGCTTTTCATAAACTAGAATCTCATATACTTTTCTCTCTCTGGAATTATATGTGATATGAACTGATTTCTCTACAAATTATTTAACGTGATCTAACATGAATAATGTATAATGTTATAAACATTCAGTCAGCTTTTATTGTAAATGACTAAATTAATTAGTTACACTATCATTTATTTACGAAGGATTCATTTGTCTTGTTTTTTCGTATGACTAGTCAACTAAATTATGATCTGTATCGTTTCAACATGAAAGATTCTGCTTCTTGTTACTCTGACAATGCTTTTGAAAATGTACATCCCTTCCTATTAGAGTGTAAACTGTAACTTCAAAGAGAGATATTAATGTTAAATTAAAAAAATATATTGTGAAACGTGACTCTCCAATCACATTGTCATTGATGTTACTTGGAAGTCCTGATATGACTATTCAACAGAATGAATACGTTTTCAAATGTATGCAAACTTTTATTCATCAATCAAAACGTTTTGAGTGACCACATAAGTTGTGTCCTTCCTCTCTTCTCTCTCTAACTTTCCTATCTCATCTCTCTATTCTTTCCTAAGATGTATATAATTGAAAAAGTATGTATGTAAATATTAGGGAGCGGGTATTTTAAGCTGGATAACCTGTCCCCAATCCCTTTCACATTTGTGAATAATATAGTTTAAATCAAATCAAGGCCAATATGTCACCATTGTCTGCTTTTGTCCACTCCTCAAATCGTACGTGTTACAAACAATAGCAGTGAGTGAGTGAGTATGGTTTTACGCCGCTTTTAGCAATATTCCAGCAATATCACGGCGGGGGACACCAGAAATAGGCTTCACACTTTGTGCCCATGTGGGGATTCGAACCCGTGTCTTCGGCGTGACGAGCGGACGCTTTAACCACCAGGCTACCCCACCGCCCCCAAACAATATGAACCCATGATATGTTTATAAGTATACACTGTAACATATTGAGGATTACAGTGAATCCGCTGAAATGTTCTAGACTTAGTTCTGTTGGAGTGAAGACGACACAGTTGTGAGCGGGTCATTTTCGTGCGAGTTGACAAGCACCTCTGAAAGGCATATGT
Organism: Haliotis rubra; assembly: GCF_003918875.1. NCBI lineage: Eukaryota > Metazoa > Mollusca > Gastropoda > Lepetellida > Haliotidae > Haliotis > Haliotis rubra. The sequence continues at coordinate 50,634 of NW_025765845.1, read as the reverse complement.
CCAAGCTATTGCGACACCTCTGTCCAGTCCTCTGTCCTCTTACCGTGTCCAGTCTCTCGTACCTTCAGGTGCCCATTGCACTAGACAAGACTCTGTGACTGTTACAATCAGGTGCATATTTCACTAGACTACATCCATTCTCTGTTATCACCAGGCACACATTGCACTAGACTAGACCCATTACCTGTTATTATCAGGCACACATTGCACTAGACTAGACCCATTACCTGTTATCATCAGGCACACATTGCACTAGACTAGACCCATTACCTGTTATTATCATCAAGCACATATTGCACTAGACTAGGCCCATTATCTGTTATTATCATCAAGCACATATTGCACTAGACTAGACCCATTATCTGTTATCACCAGGCACACATTGCACTAGACTACCCCCATTACCTGTCATCATCACGCACACATTGCACTAGACTAGACCCATTACCTGTTATCATCAGGCACACATTGCACTAGACTAGACCCATTATCTGTTGTTATCATCAAGCACACATTGCACTAGACTAGACCCATTTTCTGTTGTTATCATCAAGCACACATTGCACTAGACTAGACCCCTTATCTGTTATCATCAGGCACACATTGCACTACTGACTGACTGACTGAGTTTGGTTTTACGCCGCTTGTAGCAATATTCCAGCAACATCACAGCGGGGGACACCAGAAATGGGCTTCACACATTGTACCCATGTGTAGATTCGAACCCGGGTCGTCGGCAAGACGAGCCAACGCTTTAACCACTAGGCTACCCCACCGCCCCAACATTTCACTAGACTAGACCCATTACCTGTCATCATAAGGCACGCATTGCACTAGACTAGACCCATTACCTGTCATCATAAGGCACACATTGCACTAGACTAGACCCATTACCTGTTATCACCAGGCATTTATTGCACTAGACGAGATCCGTTCTCTGTTATCATCAGGCAGACATTGCACTAGATTAGACCCATTACCTGTTATCACCAGGCACACATTGCACCAGACTAGACCCATTACCTGTTATCACCAGGCACACATTCCACTAGGCTAGACCCATTACCCGTTATCACCAGGCACACATTGCACTAGGCTAGACCCATTACCTGTTATCACCAGGCACACATTGCACTAGACTAGACCCATTATCTGTTGTTATCATCAGGCACACATTGCACTTGACTAGACCCATTATCTGTTATCATCAGGCACACATTGCACTAGACTATATCCATTATCTGTTATCATCAGGCACATATTGCACTTGAGTAGGCCTTGTCTCTGGTATCACTAGACCCATTACCATAAAAGTATGGGCAGAGATCATTTGCTTGATCTACCAGTGATTGATATACCAGTGAAAATATAGCACCTCTACTGCAGTGTTTTTTAATTTTGTGTAGCGCCATTAGCAGACACCAAGTGCCTGGAGTTTTTGGCGCCTAACAAATCTACTGTAGTATTATTATTATTATTATTATTATCATCATCAGGCACATATTGTACTTGACTAAACCCATTATCTGTTATCATCAGGCACACATTGCACTAGATTATATCCATTATCTGTTATCATCAGGCACATATTGCACTTGAGTAGGCCTTGTCTCCGGTAAAATCAGGCACATATTGTACTAGAGTAGGCCTTGTCTCAGGTGCCATCAGGCACATATTGTACTAGAATAGGCCTTGTCTCTGGTATCATCAGGCACATATTGCAGGTGATTAGACCCAGTATCTGTTACTGACAGGTGCATATCACACTGGACTAAACCTACTCTGTTTCCATGAAGTGCATACGGTACCAGACAAGACAGTCTGTTAACATCAGGTGAGTATCTTAGACCTACACGGGACCATTTTGAGGATGTTGGAACGGTAATAGTAATGGAGGAGTTTTCTCTGCAGTCATATTCCTGTAATGTTTTCTAGAATTCAAACAACTGGTTCCCTGCTGGTGTATCTCCGTTGTGTCAAGTTACTTGTGACCATCCAATTCCTCAACATGGTTTTCAACACGCATCAGCCGATATAATATAAGTTGTATGCTTCTCTCGAGGGTAATACGGTCTGATGTAAGCCTCTTTGTAGCAGTGTAACCCGAGCCGGTAGGTGAGGGATGACACTGCTACAAAAAGGAGTACATCAGACCGTATTAACCGAGCGAGAAACATACAACGTATTTATCTTACCGCCATGTTAAATGTACAAAATATCATTTTATTTTATTTTAAAGATCGCTACCGACTATATGACATGTAAAACAAAATGGCGTCTGTTTCTCGACTGGATTTTTAAAATCAGTGAAACATTCTGACAAGCTTAACACTGCTATAAAAATGGTTATCTATGTTCAAGTTGAGAGTGCAAACGATTCAATGTATAAAATAGTATAAATAAAGCAATGAAAGTCGGTAAAATAAATGTGTACATAGTGAACTCAAAAACAACTAATCGAACGGTTTTCGAACTCAATGCACTGCGTGCGTCATATTATAACGTCATACGATTGACAGCGATACAGCTTCTCGGCGGAGAGTTTGGCGGTTACCGTGGCAGCAGGTAATATTTTTTCCAGTTATCACCCTCCTGGGAGGGGTGACACGGAAACTTGTTAAAGCGTCATTGACCAATGAAATTAAAGTATTTTACATGAAGGTAAGATAATAGAAATAGTTCACAAATATCAAGGCCACAAGAAGTTTATTCTACGAAAGGTGTCCAGCCCGTATACAAGAGACCTTGACCTATAGTCATCATGGCAGTATTTCAGCCATATCGTGACTAAACATAGTTATAGTTTCATGATAAATGCATTAATTTTAAAAACCTGTCGACTGAAGGACAGTAAAGCCAACTAGAATATCACAGTATCAAGAATATAAACTTGCATCTATCTCTAAAATTGGATTTGCCTGAGTATAGTCAGCAACTGAAGCTTGATCACAATACTAAGGACCATCGGGACTGACAGAACATGTGTTCCTTCATGGACCCAAGCTGGAGATATACCATCCCTTCAGCTGCTGGTAATTGTACGTAATATTAGCCCATGAGTCTCTTTCCATAACACATTGGTCTTAGTAACGCTGGCCATGTCTTCGCCATATTCTTGTTCTGCCATCTGCAGTTGATACGCAGTACCGACTCTCATCTGTGAACAGAACAGTTATCCATTGCCTGTGTCGCCAGTTTTGGTCTTGTAGGGCAAACTGTAGACGTTCACGCCGATGTCGAGGGGTGAGGATAGGTCCACGGTAAGGTCTTCGGCAATGAAGGTTCCCGCTATTAAGACGTCGGCGTACTGTATCAGTACCGATTGGTCTTCCGTATGTTCCCACTGTCTGCCGTGCTGTTTCGGATGCCTGCATGAAGGGATTCTGTACAAGCTATCGCACAACATGGCCGTCTTGTCGTCTTGTGATAACCCTTGGCCTGCCAGGACGGGGGCGATCATTTGTTGTGTTGGTGGCCCGGAAACGTTGCTGCAGCCTGTAGATGGTCCGAACGTTGACCTTCTAGTCTGCCTAGCGCCTGGTTCCTCTGAGCTGTCGTGTGTCGCGGCATCCTGCTGACGTTGTAATGTGAATGTTTCAACCAGGTTTGGGGGTGCATTTTATAGGGTTGGTCCTTCTGAACAGCACGAGCAGCATGAGCTGCACGAAAAACATGGAGAACACCGTATCATCTCCGAGGTCAGGTTGCGTTTTTGTGACCATTTCCTGGGTTCAATTCTGATTTTTTGGAAGGAACGTCTTGCTCAGGTAAAGTTGGAGATGTTGTCAAAAATATACAATCAAAACATTAAATGAGTTTACAGTTATCCGTTTCTGCGAAGGAAAATTCCAAACTGACGTTTCTTTTGCTGCTTAGTATATTAAAGCCTTCCGTGTATGCTTGAAAGCTTAAGTTTGAGGAACATTTTTTTCACATTCATTGTGAGTGAGAACCAGTTCCTTTAATATGAATAATGATAGCATCAAAACTTATATGGAAACAATTGGATACCATGTGTACCATTAGAAGCTATTTCAACACACATTTCATCAATGAAAAATGAAAATAACATCGGACTCCAAATACAGCCCTGACTTCAATCAAAAGACAATCAACGAAAACACTTACACAGCTCCCGCTACGAACACATGATCTCATATCACAATACATTGGTTTTAAATTAGTAAATAGGAAAAGTTGTACAAAAATAGTGCTGTTGCTTTGGTGTTTCGTAGTCTGCAATATTACAGTACACATGTAATCTGACCAGCAAAACCAAACTAACAATTCACCATGTTAGGTCCATACCCTGAAGAAAGTTACCAAATGGTTGAGAATCAAACACAACCAAACGAATTTGCTAATGCCAAAACGATAAATAATTACACTTATGAGAAAGTAATCGAGGTAACGAGAGAAAAAATTAAGATGTACTTTGGAAATCTCTGTACCTGGACTATCGATCTGCTTTACAAACTTTGTGTGACAGTCTCATCACGCAATAATCTTTCCAAAGAAACAAACCTTGTAATAAGCATGCTGACGGCGACATTCTTTTTCACCGTGAAACGCTTATACGAGAAAGATGTGCATTTTAGTTTTTTCTCATAGACTTACTTGACGCAAAAATGTATGTTCCGAAATGCAAAAAGAAGCATGTAAGCTGTCATTGGTATTCGGGGATGTAATATAATTTATAAATGATCTGGGCCCTCCATCTCTTATCTTAATCTCTCTCTCTCTCATCCTTCTCTCTCATTAACATAAAATGATTACATCCTAGGAATGGCTTTCACGAGGAATGGTTTTGGAGTATACGTTGAGCCTATGATTGCATCCAAGGAAGGCATCTGACCATCCACCGGGACGAACTTGAACTTCTGGATCATGGTGGTCAGGAAGAGGAACAACTCCATCCGGGCCATCGACTCACCCAGACAAACCCTTCGACCTGAAACATTTAAAATCTTTGCGTTTCAACTAATACATGTCATACATACATACCTTTCAGGAATAGGGTTGAAGTACTTAAGAAAGACAATCTGAAAGGATTATACTGAAACATTAATGATAACACGACGAACTTCTTTGAGTGGTATTTTAGAAGCTGGGAACATTGAACAATCTTTATGGATAACAACTTCTTTATTTCGTGAGTGTGACGCTTCGATACAGATTCTTGTACCGTTTGCAAGCAGGAATGGAACATAAAGACAGGTGTGTGTGTGTGTGTGTGTGTGTGTGTGTGTGTGTGTGTGTGTGTGTGTGTATACTGAGTGTAAGAAAGAGAAGAACGAGGAGTATCTGACTTTAATGAGCAGAAGGGTGTATAGCTCATTTCACAGAAAACAGTTCTTTCAGCTGTGACAAGAAGTCCGTTCTTTTGCATCCTCATGTTGTTAGAAGCGCCATGCATGTTGGTTTGCCTAGGTGCATGATGTCACCTCTCTTAGGTTCTTACGGCAGGTTACGCAGTTTCTGATGGCGTATACCCCAGTCACTGTTTTGCTGTGGTTTCAAAAACGCATTGGACAGCAGTATTAACAGTCTTAATTCATAATAGCAGTAGTGAATCCAGCATCAAGAATAACCATCCTGGAAGGCAACAGACTTTTCTTCTTGTGTCATCTCAACATTCAGCTGGTCATCGTCTTGAACGAACGGGTAACAAACTAGTAACTGTGACTATTAACCTGGGGAAATAATAAAAAAGTGATGCAATAACATGCCATATATGTTTGCGTTCATACATTTTAAAGAATAGATTTTCTTGAACTAATGTATGTAGCATCATAAATTACTGTTGTATAGACAGGGCGTACAACTAAACAGAAATTATTTATGAACATATTTATAAAACATACCTTAAGAGACGAATGTGAGGTATATCCGCCAGGAATATTTGTTAGGGCGGACTAGGTCGCGGCTAAACATTCGTTACCAAATCCCCTCTAAAGGCAACTTCAGTGGAAGACGAGTTTCGTTTTAAAACAGTATTTCAAGAAAATAGAAAGGTGTCTGTGGCATGACACTGGAGTGAGTGAGTGAGTGAGTGAGTTAAGGTTTATAGTCACATCGGCAATATTTCAGCCATATTTCATCATAAATACATGACAAATATAAAGATCCTGCCAACGAAGGACAGTGAAACAACTAGAATATCAGTTATGAATATAAAACTAGTATGCATATCTTAAAGATATATACTACAAAAGACAATACAATATAAAAACCGGCTATGGATTGCCGACAACTAAAGGTAGATCACCATACTAGGGACCATGGGGACTTACAGTACATTTGCTTCCTTCATGGACCCTAGCTGGATTAACACCATCCCTTCAGCTTTCAGCAATTTAGGCCGATCTAGCCATAAATATAAGAACACATATTCTGCGATAAAAAACGTGGAAAGATTAAATATACTTAGAATGTTTTGGGACTTACGTATCCTCTCAGGAGGACAATGTGACATGGAAGATTTCTGGAAGGAAGAATTGACAGATCGTGTATTTTAAAGATATTCAAAAATGTGTAACGAGTTTTCAACAGTTAACAAATATAATTAAAGATGATTTGTGAAAGTGAACATTAAAGCACTAAATAAATTCTTGAAGTGTTCAAATACAGTTACCGCCAGATGAAACAAAGACCTTGGAGTATAATGGCTGTTGAATATATCTGTTAACAACTAAACATACCTGAATTACGTTTGCTTTCACACTGACGTCTTTGGGGACTGGCTAGGCACTTCTTAAAGGTCATAAACCCATCACGAGTTCCACTGGGACAGGCACCCTTCTAGATTAATCGATAAACCTTTGCAGATGGTGTTGACATTGACACTTCTGACGTTTCTGATAAAGTTAGAAAGGACAAAAACGTTTTAAACAGTGCACGAATAAACCTTTGCAGATGGTGTTGACATTGACAATTCTGACGTTTCTGATAAAGTTAGAAAGGACATACACGTTTTAAACAATGCACGAACAACTTGCAGTTTCATGGGCAAGGGTAAATTGGTTGTTATTACTTTGCTCACATCAGTGCATGTGAGTTTTAAGGTTGCATTCAAATCAATGTTCCTCTGTACAGTTTGTTGCAAGGATGATGACATCTGCGCAGCAATTATTTCATTCAATTTTGAGGTAATTAATAATTTTTACAATATGAATCTCTGATACCCGAGAAAACAACAAAGCGCCCATAAAAAACATCCTTCCTTCACATACAATTGATATTCAATGAGTAACAAATTGCTACTTACCTTAACGTTTTTCTGCTTGAAGTCAATAGTCTTCCTCAAAGTAGGCCGTGGAAATTCGAGTTTGGCGTCCAAAAAGACATGAGCACACTTTTTTCACATACAGTTACCCGATCATTTACTTTCAAGCCCTCAACTTGCATCCGAAATTCATCGGAAGTTCATGTACTCCGTTTCTATCCAGTGTTAATCAATATATCCAAAAAAGAAACCGTGATAGGTAACGTAGGTTTTAAGCTTTCGTAGTCCTGGTGAAGTGTCGCATATCGTGTCAGCAGCAAGCAAAACAAGAAGACAAAGTCATCACTATCCCCCGCAATGGTAAAATACTCTTTATGAGTATGTCAGCTAGTTATGACTATGTCAAATGTTACATTGTTCTTCACATGGGTCTAACAAAAACTCACATATGTAAACTATGCATATACTAGCATGTTTGTATCAACAGACTGCCTGAGTGCTTCCACGGTTTGATGTACCTCAGTAATGCTGCTGCAGAAATAGAGCGGTACTGTTGATTTATGTCATTAGGTTCAAACTACCACCAATTTTAGTCAAAGTCAAAATTGTCGCCATGGAAACGCAAAAAAAAATATTATTTAGAAATCCTCAACTACCAAAAGACGAAAAGGAGCATTTGCACCCATTTCAGTCAAAGTCAAACTTGTTTCCATGGAAAGGCAAAAAAACCCGTTTATTCCGATATCCCAAACTTCCAAAGGGCACCAGTTCACCACCAGATCTATCTATATGCCAAGTTTGGTGAAGAATGGTTTTTATGTTCTACTGCGTGAAAACTAGAATTTGCACGGACGAAGAGATTATTATTATTATTATAGGATATTTATATAGCGCACATATCCACGCACTAGTGCATGCTCAAGGCACTGGTATTTTTTCCCTCCATCATTGGATGTCAATCTCAACGGCACATTGCATTATCAATCTCAACTCCCTGGGGAGTATACAACTCTTGCAGCCACTAGGCGCACCGAGTTATTGTGGCTTTCTCATCCTAACTAGGTACCCATTCTCAACTTCAGTAAAGAGATATTCTTTTTGCTTATCGGTGTATATTATTGGAATTTTTTAAAAGAAAACAACGTAAAGTTCAATAGATTTTTAATTATTTATATATTACTATCATTTTAATTATATATTAATATTACATTTAGGGGCTATGTCTTTCCCGGCGACTATACTCACCCAGAGAGAACGGAATGAACTCTTCTTTCTTTACAATCTTGCCGGTGTCGTCAAGGAAACGGTCCGGTCGGAAATTTTCGGGGTCACCCCAAACATCCGGGTCTTGTAGGACCGAATCAAGCATCACTATGACTGGGACACCTTTGGGGAACGTGTATCCCCCGAACTGGACATCATGGGGAACGGTATGAGGGACTGATGTGGGGGCGATATCAGCTCGTCTCAACACTTCCATAATGGTTGCCTCCACGTAGGGCACGTTGATCTTGTCCTTCATGGAGGGCAATCTGCTCTGGCCAATGTTTTCTTTGATTTCCTGAAAACACTTTTCCTGTACATCCGGGTTATGCAGTAAATAGACCAGTGTCCAAAGTATGATAGTGGCTGTGGTTACTGTTCCGGCTCCAAAGAGGTCTACAATAACACTGACCAAGTTCTCCACTGAAACAGAACATCAACCTCAATATAGATCTCCTTCACTGACGTGTGAGTGAGTTAATGTTTACAGTCACATTGTCACTTCATCCATATCGTGATTTAAACAGGTCATACTGAAATAGTTTATAATGTTATATTATAAAATCTGTCGCCGAAGGACGGTAAAACAACTACAATATCACAGTTAGAGACATAAAACTAGAGGATTAAAAGCACAATCATAGGCTGGATTGGATCTAAGGGAACGTAATTTAGAAATATTATGTAAGGATAACTTAATTCGACGTTGTTTAAAGGACAAATAATCAGCATCCACATATAAACTCTGAATGGGTGAAGTTCTGAAGGCTCCAAGGCAGAGCCTGAGGCCTTGGTGATCAATGGGATTTAGTATTTTTAAATTGCTTTTACAAGCTCCACCATAAGTGATTTAGCCATAATCAAGTTGAGAACATATCAACGCTCTGTATATGGTCTTCTGGTTCCCTCCCCACTTTGAGTTAGAAATAACTTTCAATATATTAAGTGCTTTCAGGCCTATATTTTTCAAAAACTATATATGATGACGAAATGTTAAATGGTGATCGAAATAATGCCCAGGAAATAATACTTAGCTTCCTTTATAACGTTATTAATGATGCCATCTAAAAGCAATTCCGGGTCTTTGTGATGTTTATATTTTCGACAAAAATGGATGCAATTAGTTTTTTATTTTCAAAATTTAAGTTCATTTTCTAAACACCATTTATCGATTTATGTAAACACAATTTTAGCTTCGTTTCAATAGTATTCATGTTTTTGCCACGACAGAAAATATAATAGTCATCCACAAAAGTGATCCATCTATGGAATCGTACAAATCTTTGTGTGAGTGAGTGAGTGGGTTAAAATTTTACATCGTATCGGCAGTATTGCAGCTATATAGCGATGAGAACAATCTGAATAATAATAAAGGTCTGTCTACAAAGGACAAACCAGAAACTCATTTAAAATACCATGCTTCCATGTTGTGTCATAAGATTTTCTAAAGGGGAATGAGTGAGTGAGTTGGGTTTTACTCCACCTTTAGCAATATTCCAGCCATGTCACGGCGGGGGACACCAGAGATGGAGAATCGAACCCGGGCCTTCAATGTGACGAGCAAACGCTTTCTCACCCGCCGTGATATTGCTGGAATATTGCTAAAATCGACGTAAAACTAAACTCGATCACTCCCTGACGTCAGACTAGATTAAGACATTTGTACTTGAGACGTACGACTTTGTCATAATAGGATCGAGATGGCGTGCTGGATCTGATATGCTCAGGGGTTGGTGAAATGCGTATTTTTCAGACCTGAACTGATTGAACTCATATTCACAATTATCCTCTCACATTATGATTTACACATGAACAACATATCCAGGAAACGTCTCTTGTCCCATAACAAAGCAACAGGTACCCAATGAATCGGCTATAAACTGTCCAATACAAGCAGAAAAAAGTCAAGATTCGTTCTCTTGATGCTTACTGTCTAAGGTCGTCTCCTCTTGCGTTTCTTTCCGTAGTCGCATTTCCTTGATGTAGGCGTGGATGAAGTCGTCAACGTTACCGTCGTGGGTCAGCAAATGCTCCTTTATCATAGGCTCTATGAGAAGTGAAACCATGGTTTGGCTACTCTGAACAGTCTTCTTAAATTTGAATGGATCCCCTGGTAGAAATCGCACAATAGGCAGCACATTCAACAGACCAGAAGTACCCAAGTTGGCAACAAATTCATCCATAGCTTTCAAAGCTTTCACGAATAGCGGGTCGGTATATTCAAATCGCTTGCTGAACATAGTGGAACAGATGACATTGCATACTGCGTTTTGCACCAGAAGTTTGCATTCAAACCCTTGTCCTCGTTCTGTCTCCAAAGCCTCGACAAAGTTCGTGACCTCTTCGTGTATTTTGTCCTCCATGATGTTCCTGCCCGCTCCAAACTTCCTGAGAGTGGTGAGGGCGAAGCGTCTTTGTTCGCGCCAGAGCGCTCCAGAGGTCCCGGACAGACCTGTCAATGAAGAGGACAAAAATGTGTCAGCACATTAGTTTTTTCATTTAAACTACAAGCATACCGGTTGGCATATTCAGAAGCGTCTTGTAAGAGTTTTCACCAGTCTGTTTGTACACGGACTGTTCTTGGTGAACTCATTCAATATACAGATGGAGAAGCTTTATGAAATCCAAAAAAGCTAAACACCGTTATGCATGGAACGTACGGCAGTCTCAAATTCGTAACAATTCCTTAAATAGTCATCATGTTTCGTCGAACCTCGGCTAACTCGAAGAATTTCCGTAGGCCATGGTCATGCCAACTTCGACACAGTGGTATTTTGACTGAACTGAATGACCATTTGCAACCACAGGTATAATTTACAAAGCCTTCACCTCATGGAAAGCAGCCTCTTCTCCTTGAACTTTACAGATTGTAACTCCTACCTTTCCCTTTCAGAATGTAGTCATTGAACGTTGAGTGTGGCCTGTCAGAGAAAACGTCGGCGTTCTTGACAAAGGCGTCTCTCAGAGTGCTGTAGCCGTTGAGGACGATGAGAGGTTTGTTAAACACGTAAACACTGAAGATGTCCCCATATTGTTGCCTGAGTTTCTTAAACGCAATGCGGGGATCCGCGTCCATGGACAGGATATTCCCAACAAACGGGATGAGAGGGGGACCGGGAGGGAGCCCTGAGGGTCGCCGCGTTAGCAGCCATAACAAAACTAGCACAGCTCCAAACAACAGCGCAGTTGTAGGACTGAAGGCGAATATATCCACCATTGTCTCCTCCTGTTACGTTCTCAAAACGAAAGATGTCACCGTGTGTTGCGGAGTTTACACTGAATATTGTTGCCTTATGCAACAACATGCATTGTTACACAACGAACCATAAATCAGCTATACCAGAATGTGTCCCAGTTCTGCCTCTAGAAATAGGACACTGGAAATTTACTCTCCTGACCTAACCCCGAGTATATGCACCACTACATCTGCAATGACAAAAATCCAAAATAGATAACACATAATACGTCTCATTTACCGATGGAAGCGTATTAGTGCCCAGGGGAAAATCTGTGTTCACCATCTACGTACACTTTCCATTAGATAGAAGATACTTTATCTACGAAGAAGATATTTTGTTAAAATTCACATAGACAGCCTGTCAGCCACGTGATTATGAAAGTTACACGTTAACTTAGACTGTATAAATACAGCCAATAAAGGAAATAAAATAGCTAAATTATAGCATATCCATATATAGAACTACCAAATATCATGAAAATATGACTATATACAACAATATAATATAGACCACCATAGCAAGTACCATGGGTCATACACCGTATAGACCCTAGCTGCTAGGGGTTGGTATTGCAGAGATTTTCATATTGCGATGCGAAAGCATATATTGCGATATGTATTGCAATATATTGCAAGAAGTATTTGTAAACAGAAAAAATATGCTTGATTTATAAAGCATGAACACAACAAAATCACTATGCTTGATTAAGCTTTAATAAAGACTTTTAATCATGACAAAATAAAAATGTAAATAGTATTTGGCACAAATGAAACAAGGAAATATCCGAAGATTTCCGAGTGTTACGAAGTTTTCCGAATGCAAGTCAAAATACCGGTTTTCGATCAGCGTATCGCAATGCGCATCGTTTTCATGTCTGAAGCGGTAAATACCGGTAAACCGCTTATATTGCGCAGCCCTTCTAGCTGCATCTATATTATCCCTTCAAATGTTGATTATTGACACATCTCACAAACATTGAAAGAGCACATTGTTATGTGAATGTGTTTTTGCTAATTAAAATGTGATTACACAATGCCATTTTCAGAAAGTGGTCAAATGTAACATATGCTATATTTGGGATTACACTTTCTTAGTAAAGTACAGATTCCACGTGGAAGTCGCGGTGGATGAGCGGGTTAGGCGGCTGACTTTGTGTGCTGGCGATAAGGTGCCTGACTCTGAGGGTGTGGGTTCGAATCCCGGATGGGACTCAACCCCCAAAAGTACTAAAATCTGTACTTTGTAATCCTAAATATAATATTTGCTATATTAAAATGTCACCTAGGTCACAATATTTTAAAGCGCCACTTTTAAAGAGTGTATATTTGAAATCAAACCTTGAACTTGGGCTATGTGATTTCAGCTGTTAAGAGAGCAAGCTGAGGAGTTACCTCCTCTTTGTTGTAGTTTTGCTTCCGGCGGGAGAAGCTCTTCGATGTTTGTGTTGTGGCGTAGTTATAAGGTAAGGGATGGTTGTTGAGATGTTTGAGGTGGGACTACTTTTGATTTACGTTCATCTGTCTGCTAACATCAACGTTTGACCACTCAAGAGACCTAACACTCGTCTACATTGAACTAACAACAGCTGTCAACAATCAATCGGTACATCCGGTTTTACTGGGAATATCAAAACTTTGGTGAGCTGATATTTTAGATTTGTTACCCAATATTATTATATTCGTGGTCCAACTGTATTGCATTAGAAATCTGTACTGTCATTCATTCTAACCTTGTTTATTCAACATGTTATTGAATATTATAAACTTGTTTGTGTTTTATTTTGCTGGTTTAAAGGGGACTCACTTATGTCACAGTAGATTTTAAACCGTAAGAACATGTTCTTGCATACCCTCATCACTTCACACCAAAACAACATACACGCGCGCACGCGCACACACACACACACACGTAGATACAACCATTACCAATCTCTGTTTTCAATTTATCGACCAATTCGAAAAACCTGTACCAAAAAAAACTGTTTTGTACAAAGTAAATCAATAACATTGTCATTTACAAAATGGTTGACGATAATACAATCACTGTATGGGATCAGAAGTGGTGTTACCGATTTTTTTGTGCTGGTTTCACAGTGGCAACCGAGAGTGCGTTACCAGCGATGCCACCATGGTTTGGCAAACAACAAAACACCATGTCGTTTTGGCCCGTAGCAAGACTATTTTGTAATTCAGTAATGTCAAGTTAAACTAGATGCTGACACGAAATGTATTTATTGCCTGAAGACCGGAAAGCGAATCTGAAAACATTATGAATTCATCAAGGTTCACAATGTATCTTTATATAGTATTACATAAATAAGTTGACGTAACTTTTTGGGTGATTAGGAATCAAGTTGTATGGTCGCATCCGAATTTAGACAATGGATATTCCATTCACAACTTTCATGAATTTCTTGCAAACACGCCAAATCGTTTTTCACGACGTGCACTTGAACATGGTCGCGGGTATAATTCGACATTTACAGTTTACAGGAATCTATGCCCTCAATCACCAATCCCGTCCTCCACCGACACAGGGGCGCAAACCACGGCAAACAGGTCGCCTTTTACAACTAGCAATGGGGCGCTGAGAACCTATTCTGCCCCAGGTTCACACGGGGATAGAGCTATTAGCTTTACCCAGCACTCACAACGAGGCTACAGATTGCCAACAACTGAAGGTAGATTACCATATTAGGGACCATGGAATGAATCTACTACGTCTATCAACATCAATGAAGCACTCAGATTGTAATCTGAACTGGGGGGAAGAGTCCGTTGAGTATGAGTGAGTGAGTGAGTTTAGTTTTACGCCGCACTCAGCAATGTTCAAGCTACATGGCGGCGGTTTGTAAATAATCGAGTCTGGACCAGACAATCCAGTGATCAGCAGTATGAGCATCGATCTACGCAATTGGGAACCGATGACATGTGTCAACCAAGTCAGCGAGCCTAACCACCCGATCCCGTTAGTCGCCTCTTACGACAAGCATGGGTTACTGAAGATCAATATTCTAACCCGCATCTTTAAGGGTACCGTTGAGTATGAACAACAAAGAACAAATAATTATTGTTTGGACAAGATACACCAGGCTACAATATTCTTTAATACACCCTGAAACGCATACATCTTCTCCAATCGACTTACTTGAAACATATGTCCAAACGTATGCTTCCAAATGCAAGAAGCAAATATGCTATCTTTTGTATTCGAGGATATAACAAATACCTACAATATGGACGAACATATATGGGTATATATGATTGTACAATTGGCCTCATATCTGTACAAACTGAAGCATCATCATATATTATTAATCTTTTACTTGAACTCTGTTTCCGTTATGTAATTTCAGTGTGATAAGATGATTACAAGTTTAATGTGATATGCATGTGTATTCTATTGTTAGCCATGAGTAACTGAATAGGTCTTTCTTCTCTCTCTCTTCTCCGGCACTCTCTTCTCGCTCTCCTTCTGTCACCGTACTCTCTCACTAACTAAAAGTGATGAAATCCTGGGAATGGCTTTCACGAGGAATGATCTTGGAGAATACGTTATGCCTATGATTCCATCCGAGGATGGCATCTGACCATCCACCGGGACGAACTTGAACCTCTAGATCATGGTGGTCAGGCTCCATCCGGGCCATCGACTCGCCCAGACACACCCTTCGACCTGAAACATTTAAAATCTTTGAGCTTCAACTACATGTAAAATATATTTAATTTCAGAAAAAATTGCCAGACTCATCTGCAGAAACAGATTATACCTGGCGCAAACGGCAAAAGAGTTGTTGAAAATATATGTAAGGTCCAATGCAAAGAAGTGAGCAACATATGAATCATACCCTACACTCGCAATTCATAAAAACCTGCATGAATAAGTTGGCTACCTTCTAAAAAAGAGTTCAACACATGGAAATAAGAACCATCATGAGATCAAGTGAAAATCCGCAATACTACTTTGGTTGGTTATGAATAATTTGGAACATACTGATAGCAACATATGGCCCCCTTGAAGAGCAACCTCCTGGTGGTTGGTGCTGGGTAACGCTAAAAGCAACCGAAATGGGCCCGTGGGTTGTGCCCTAGGCCTGAGGGAGGGAGGGGGCAGAGCTTCTGGTGGTTGAGGGCACTGGTTCCAGGAACAGCATTCCTGTGCCTACCACACCACTTCAGTCCTTACTTCATCGAAACGGGTTGTAGAATGCGCCTGGTTCTCTCAATCAGCTGGTCACACCGAGCGCTGTGCATAGTGAATGTTTTGCACATTTAACCCATTTTGGGCCTTGGCCATTTCTATTTCCAATTTATAAATTATCGATATACTAAAGAGTCCTATGCCAGAAGGCAGTGACTCATGGGCCAATCGGGTGATGTTGACCTCCAAATTCAGTATTCAAATTTTGTCATGGGCAGAACCACCCTGACATTTAATTTGGTATAAAAATACTGCTATTTGTGTCATATTCTCCGGAGTATAACACCCCTGTATCCCCGGTGTCAAAGTCAAAGTCAAAAAGGAGTTTATTTGTAACGAGGCCAAGGGCCCATATACAAGATATAACTATACATAGTTAACAAGAGTATACAAGTGAAGTCCAAAGTGTTTCTAAATACCTATTTCTTTTTATATATGCATGGTAAATGTAATACTGTACACGTCTGATTACATTCTCCTGAGTTGCACATATCAGCCTTTTAAATTTATGGATAGAAGGGAATTTCCAAAAGTGTTCCGGAAGAAAAGTTATTCTCAATTCATTGTACAAGTGGCATGTAAGTGTGAAATGATACTCATCCTCTACAGAGGTGTTGCAAATGGGACATTAAACGTAAACCAGATTCGATTGATTGCCACCTACCTTCATTATAACGTAGTGGCAAGACATTGCATCTGGATTTGATGTAAGTAGGGCGCACCTTTTTTTCTAATATGATATACAGGTATCTTTCTGGTTCAAATATGGATTTATATTCTCTATACATCACATATCTAGAGCTGTTATTCAACGTGGAAGTCCAACTTTGAGAAAATTCATTTATCAATGATGTTTGAAACAATTGTACAAAGGAAAGTTCATCGCCAACAGATTGGTTAATCCAGATATATCCAAAGCCATGAGAAAACAAAATATTTTTTATGAACGATACCCAACTCTTTTTTCCAATGTCATGTTGGCGCCTTTGATCTTTCACCGAAGCATCTTAGAATAATCTTTAACTTGATTTAGTCACGATATGGCTGGGCTACTGCCGATGTGACTTAAAATCTTAACTCACTCGCTCACTAATAATCACATACCATGCGAATAAAAGGAAAATGGCCATAAATACGGCAACAGAAAATGACGTCATAGTGACCGCGCTGGAATAAGGTTGCAGTACAATTAAAGCGAAAACGGATTATATTGAACTTTTACTGATAACACGAGGAGTTGACATGAAGTAATGCTTAAGTTCTGAGGAAAGTATCTGATGTTGAGATTATTTGGACTGACACAGTTCATCCTCCCGTTATGCACTTTGTTGAGGTCTTGGTAATTAATTCAATGAGCTGTGGGTCGAATATCTTGTCTTTGAGCTCCATTAGATTAGTTTGCCACTTGTCATTTAAGAGTAAGCGAGTGAGTTTAGTTTTATGCCGCTTTTAGAAATATTCCAGCAATATCAATCAATCTTAATTTCTTTGTAGTGGAGTCCATAGGCCCAGGCTACATTTCAGGATTACAGAGTGCATATATAGTTCATAAGACAATAGTGAGTGAGTGAGTGAGTGAGTTAAGATTTTAAGTCACATCGGCAATATTTCAGCCATATCCAGACTAAACACAAGTTATAACTGCATTATAAATCATGGTAAATTATAAGAACCTGTCGGTGAAGGACAGTGAAAATAACTAGAGTATCACAGATATAATTGTAAAACTAGTATGAAAAATCTCAAATATCTTACAAAGATAATACAATATAAAAAACGCACTATAGATCGCCAATAACTGAAGGTAGATCACCATACTAGGAACAATAGGGACTTACAGTGCCTTTGCTATCTGCATGGACCCTAGGTCGATTTACACCATCCCCTCAGCCGCTGGCGATTGTAGGAAAGTTAACTCATAATTTACAATCACAAAAATACTACGTTCAAAGATCTGGTAAGTTTAAATGTACTTTTACGTACCCTCCTCAGGAGGACAATAATTTAACTATACTTTAACCCCCTTGAGGATACTGAAAGATGTTTATAAAAAATATATCTATCTACAGTACATAACAATCAAAATTCTACCATGACTTCACACTGGATACCAGAGGTATATAATCACGTTATACAGGTCTCTGTTTTCCGTCAGGAGGAATGCACAATAATTTAACTATGGATTTAAAGGATTTAACCGTAAATCACAGCAATTGTTTATACATACAAAAGTACTTCGAAAGCATGGAAACAAATATTCAGAGGATACTGTCACTAACATAATTTCTCAGATACTGATCTTGATTCAAACTTCCAATTATAAAAATAAACAGTATATCTATCTACAGTACATACAGAATCTGCAAACCGTTCTGTTTAAACATATTTTTTTCTAAAATGTATAATATCGTTGAAAAAGCTATTTAGCTTAGTCATGATCCCTCTTATCCATAACACTGCTTGATCTAAAGTAGTCTATTAAAGTATACCTAACCGTGTTTATGCCAGAGGTACACCCTCGTGTCCTGATCCACCCTTTCGGAAATATCACCACAAATCTGTCTCTTTGTCAACAGACTCGCGAACATGCCAGCGAATCCAATTCAATTTGAATTCACTACACTTTAAAGCCACTAGGTCACAAAACACTTTCCAAAATGCAGAAAATAATATCCGTAGAATCGAATTTGAGCAAAAGTACAACATAATCATCACAGCTGTCGCACGCAGACGTAGAGGTAAATCGTCAAGTTGACAGGGCGCAAAATTGTAAAATTCGGTACAACACGGACTTCTCGTTACAGCAAAAGCGCCCCTACTCTTTTTGTACCAGTACCTGTAATTAGATATCAAAGACATTGATACAATCAAACCTTGCGCAAACTGTCAGAGGCTCGCCTGTCGCATCTTTCCAAATTTGTTTGTAAACAATGACTTCGAGAAAAGGTCAAAATTGCTGCCACTATTCTGGTGGGGAAAGGGTCAAAATTTTCAAATGTGAAATAAACTTTTAAACTTATTTGATATATGTTTTCCAACTTACCAGTTAATGATTGGTGATTGATGCATTGCAAAACGTGATTTGTTATTACTGGATCTGGAGTTTGTTAGTAATTGACGGCTTGCCACCAAACACCCCGTTTCGGGCGATGCCACTTGAGATTGGAATGCAGGCCGCTTCACGTATTGACTCGTAACCAAAGAAAGAGCTCCACCTGAAATTGTTCATAAAATTGTCGGTAGAATGGAGATAAACCTTTGTGTTATATAATAGCTCTAAATTGTTCATTTTAAACCTCACGCTACGCGTTCGGTTTTAAAATGAAATTTAGAGCTATTATAATTTCGTTATATACTGATTTTCCCACAACAGTAGGTTTATCTCCTAATTTGTCAATAAGCTCTATTTCCTTTAAAAGTCAATAATTAAAAGATAATTAGCATTTGTAAAAGGACCTTTAATGTTTTGACATTGATCATATTTATCTGGGATTGATTGGCATTGCATTGTGTATATAAAATATCTAGGTTCTCTTTGCAATATCTGGATTGACAATTCACATGAACATATTAAACTTGTGAAAAGTGAGATTTGAATAGAGTTTATGTGGTAAATACAAACATGTTAGATTTTGATAACATTTACACACCAACATAAAATGAGTGAGTGAGTTTAGTTTAACGCCGCACTCAGCAATATTCCAGCTACATGGCGGCGGTCTGTAAATAATCGAGTCTGGACCAGACAATCCAGTGATCAACAGCATGAACATCGATCTGTGGAACTGGGATACGATGACATGTGTCAACCAAGCCAGCGATCCTGACCACCCGATCCCGTTAGTCGCCTCTTACGACAAGCATGGGTTTCTGAAGGTTCATTCTAACCCACGATCTTCACGGGTCCAACATAAAATGAAAGTCATTTTCAATAAAGTCATCTTTACATACAAAACATAACCTATTTGATCTGGGCTGATTAATATATCGACCGGTTTCAATTTGGAGGCGGTGTGAAGAGCATCTGAATTTACCGAGGGCCGATCGGAATTTTTAGATTGATAAATCTTGTAAAATTCACGACAAATGAGATTTTAAAACAAGAATAAAATGAAAATTACAAGCTAGTGACTATTTACAAGCGGTGTGTGCCATTCTTGTTCATTACCTACTCTTAGCAAAAAAAACCAGATATGAGTTCATCAACATTGTATAAATTTTGCTGTTGTTCCCACATAAAGCCAAATCCAAAGAGTAAAGAAGGTTCTTAATTGTTTATGCTCAGTTTATTTTACCATTTACAGAGTTTAAATCTAACACATTATAACATTTCTTTACAAATCTAAAACCGGGCATTTTAATCTTTTACACCAATATATAATACATATGTACAATGTATAACGGCCACATTCTCCCCTACATGGTTCGAAGTAGATCGTTTGACTTTAAAACCGGTTTACAACAAAACATATGTACAACTTCAACTTCTATTAATTTATCAACTCTCCCATATTTCAGCTCCATACAAAAGAATTGGACTTGGTATCAAATATCTTAAAAAATAAATAATAGTTCTACACCGCTTTTAGCAATATTCCAGCAATATCAGATACCAGTGTTGTCGTAATTTACCGCAGTAACTGGTTTGTTTCAACAACTCCTGGGGCAGCAGTAATAGCTATCTGCATGCATAATGGCAGTGATGAAAAACAATCCAGGGAGGTACCGGACTCATCATGTCAGCTCAACATTCAGCTTTTCATCTTCTCGAAGCAACAGGAAACAAAACTACTGCAGATTACGTACGTACATTCTTGTCCGTGATGTCATCGATAAACCTTCTTTGCAGATGGTGTTGACGTTGACAATTCCAATTTTTCTGACAAAGTTAGAAAGAACAAGGATAACATGGACTCTTGCTTTTGCTTAAGTTGTTATTACCTTGCTCACATCAATGCATGTGAGCTTGAAGCTTACGTTGATATCAATGTTCCTCTGTAACGTTTGATGCAACTTTTGACATCTGCGAAGCAATTATTTGAAATTTAAAGTAATTAATAATTTTTTTAATATACTCATGAAAACAAATAAGGGAACACATGAAAGTACAAGTGTTCCTTGGACACTTCATTTTTGTGAGTTTTGGTGCATGAACCTTCGCACAGTAAGGGCAAAACATTGTTCAGTTTGATTCTCAATCTACGAACGTTCATACTCTTCTGAAATAAAAACACTGAAAGTCAGTTTCTAATTTCCAAATGTGTCATTTATAATCAGAAAACATTAATTTCATTCGACACTTAATTCCAGTAAATAGAGGGTATTTTACAAGTCAGTCTATATTTATTTATACGAAAACTTATCGACGTAAAGTTTAACATTTTCTTTTTTTATAAAAAACAACAACTTTTTGGGGCTGTGCTTTTCCCGGCGACTTTTCTCACCCAGAGAGAACGGAATGAACTCTTCTTTCTTTACAATCTTGCCTGTGTCGTCAAGGAAACGGTCCGGTCGGAAATTTTCGGGGTCACCCCAAACATCCGGGTCTTGTAGGACCGAATCAAGCATCACTATGACTGGGACACCTTTGGGGAACGTGTATCCCCTGAACTGGACATCGTGGGGAACGGTGTGAGGGAGCGATGAAGGTACGATGTCCGATCGTCTCAACACTTCCATAATGGTTGCCTCCACGTAGGGCACGTTGATCTTGTCCTTCATGGAGGGCAATCTGCTCAGGCCAATGTTTCCTTTGATCTCCTGAAAACTCTTTTCCTGTACATCCGGATTATGCAATAAATAGCGAGTGAGTGAGTTATGATTTAACGTCACATCGGCAATATTGCAGCCATATCGTGACGAGAACATATTTGACATTGAAATGGAATATGTATATTATAAAAACCTGTCGACGAAGGACTGACTGACTGACTGACTGAGTTTGGTTTTTACGCCGCTTTTAGCAATATTCCAGCAATATCACGGCGGGGGACACCAGAAATGGGCTTCACACATTGTACCCATGTGGGGATTCGAACCCGGGTCTTCGGCGTGACGAGCCAACGCTTTCACCACTAGGCTACCCCACCGCCCCGTCGACGAAGGACAGTAAAACAACTAGAATATCACAATTAGAATTAAAACTAGCGTGGAAAGTTAAAACTAATAGCACTATTTGGACAATACAATATAAAAAAACAGGCTATAGATCGCCAACAACATGGGATAATAATACAATTCTAAATTTAAATTTGAAACTCAGTGTGTACGTTGGGAAAAATCGCATAAACATCTTGGAGTAACATTTTCTTCTGATTGTAAATGGAACACACATATTGATAACATTGTAAAAACAACGTCCTTGATGGTTTCATCAATGAGAAAATTAAAGTTTATGTTAAACAGAGACACTCTTAATAAGGTTTATATTGTATTCATAAGACCACATCTTGAATATGCTTGTGAATTGTGGGATGGTTGTTCGGTAGATTTAACCGATAAAATTGAAAAAGTTCAGTTTGAGGCCGCCAGGATAGTTACTGGTTTACCAAAATATGCTACTAGAGATACTCTGATATATAAAACAGGTTGGCAAATGTTAAAAGAAAGAAGAAGATGTCGTAAACTGTCGTCATTCTATAATATCTACAACAAAAATGCTCCATCCTACAGTACCTTTGTGATCTTATGCCTCAAACTGTTGAATCTAGGACAAATTATAATCTTAGAAACATTCGTGATCTTTCCCTGTACTATTCCCGCACAAATCTCTACAGTCAATCATTTTTCCCATCATCTGCACAACTTTGGAATAATCTCCCCTTTATATGTTAGAGAATCAGTTTCCCTTAAAAGTTTTAAATCGCATATAAGCTCGTGTAAGTCAAAAGCACCAGGATATTTCTCATTTGGTAATAGAAAACTCAATGTAATTCATACCCAGCTAAGATATTCAAATAGTAGATTAAATGGTGATCTATATAGGATCGGTCTCATAGAGAACCCCGAATGTAATTGTAAATTTACCTGTGAAAATTCTCAACATTATTTTATGGAATGTTCTTTGTATTCTGTTATCAGACAGGAAATGTTTCAAAATATTAGCAGAATTTGTAACATTAAAGCACCAACAAACCTAGTCGTACTATTAAATGGCAGTGCAGATCTTCCGTATAGTGACAATATTCAAATTTTTAAAGAAGTTCAAAAATATATATCAAATTCAAAAAAGGTTCAGTGATTGGATATAATGTGTTTGATCTAAATAATTCATGTATTCATTGTATTGTATATATCATTTTGTATATATCTTTCTATCCCTGTACATATAGTTTGTTTCACTTTTGCATGTAAGCACTGTAAATAGGAGAGGGTTTCACTAAGTTGGCATAACTTGTACCCAATCCATTCTCTTGAATAAATATGTTTAAATCAAAACAACATCGGACTTACATTACTTTTGCTACATGCATGGAGGCTAGCTGGATTTACACCATCCCTTCAGCCGCTGCCGATTGTAGGACAATTTAGCCGAAATTTAAAAGAACAAAAATACTACGTTTAAAAACTTGGTACGTGAAAATTTTACTTTGAAAGTTTTTGGGACTTACGTACCCTCTCAGGAGGACAATTATTTTACGCTACTTCAACCCCCTTTGAGGATACAGCCACTAACAATCTAAGTTGAAAATCTGAACTACCAATTATAAAACCTTATCTATTTACAAAACATAGATCAAAATTCATTTAACAAGTCTATCTCTTTAAAAAAATCAATGATTAAATGATAATTAACTTTATTAAAAAGGTCCTTTACTGTTTTGATATTGAAATATTTATCCCTTATGATGGAGAATTCAACACAGTCAAGCAGGACATGCTTGACCGTGGTTCTCTCATCACAAGGGATACAAAACGGAGGATCCTCACCTTGCAATAGGTATGCATGAGTATATATCGTGTGTGGCCAATACGACATCGTCGTATGATGACCTCTTCAAATCTGAGCTGACAACACAAGTAAGTGTAACCGATATAGGGTTTTATTTCATGTAATTTGTTAATACCTACTTGGGTGTCCCACTTCTTTTGCATCAGATCACGGATGTAGGTTCTAATGCTAGCTTTGTAATCAGAGTATGGAATAAGAAGTGGTGTCACAGATTTATTGAGTGCTGCCTTGGCAGCAAGATCAGCCATTGTATTCCCAGAAATGCCCACATGACTGGGTAACCAACAAAAGACGATGTCGCATTGGCCAGTAGCAAGCTCATTATACAATTCAATAATTTCTAACAAAAGTGGATGTTTACAAGAAAGATTTTTAATAGCTTGAAAACACGAAAGAGAATCGGAAAAGATTATGTATTGTTTATATTTACGGTGTTTACTAATATATTTAAGAGCTGTTAATATGGTGTTAGCTTCTGCTGTGAAAATAGAGCTGTTATTTGGTAGTCGAGAAGATATTGTTCTGGATCCAATGACAGTGGCACATGCCACCGCACCACCATCCTTGGACCCATCTGTAAATAAGGATTTCAGGCCTCACCAGTTGCGAAGGAGGAGAAGAAAGAAGACGGGAAGGAGATATATTTTGCAGCTCAATGCCGGCCGCAGAAATGAATGGTTTAATTCTTAGCCCAAGAGGCGGAACAAGAGAAGACTTTTTGTTGTATAAGTCCTCATAAAGAGGATTGAAAACACAGTTAAATGCAGGATTAGACTCGTTAGAATAGAGTTTTGTTATATACTGTAATGATAAATTAATACGACGTTGGTTAAGGGATGGCGCATCGGCCTCAACATAGAGACTATCAATATGAGAGGTTCTAAAGGACCCAAGACAAAGTCTTAAGCCTTGGTGATGGACAGAATCAAGTAGTTTTAGGTTGCTTTTGCAGGCTCCACCATATACGATGGAGCCATAATCAAGTTTCGAGCGGACCAATGATCGATATAGGTGAAGGAGGGTAGCTTGATCCCCTCCCCACTTTGAATTGGAAACAACTTTCAACAAATCAAGGGCCTTCAGGCATTAAGCTTTAAGGGATTTAATATGCGGCAAAAAAGTTAAATGGGAGTCGAAAATTAGACCCAAGAACTTGGCCTCCTTGACAACTTTGATGTGAGTGCCATTTAAAGATAGTTCTGGGTCTTTATGCGGCTTATATTTTCTACAAAAGTGTAGACAATTAGTTTTGGACTTGGAAATTTTAAAGCCGTTTTCAAGACACCATTTATTTATTTTATTTAATCACAACTGCAATTGCCGTTCAACAGTATGCATATATTTACCACGACAAGAAATATTGAAATCATCCACAAAAAGTTATCCATCGATTGAATCGTTTAAAACCTTGGATAGACTGTTAAATCTTGATGCTAAATAAAGTGACAGACAAAATACTGCCTTGAGGGACAACCTGATCCTGATTGTACTGATCAGACAGGGTTAAACCCACTCGGACTTGAAATTGCCTGTTTCTTAAAAACTGTGATATAAAAAGAGGTAAACGACCCCTCAAACCAAAGTCATGTAAATCCTTCAAAATGCCATGCTTCCAGGTCGTATCATAAGCTTTCTCGAGATCAAAGAAAATTGATACTGCATGTTGTTTAGTTACTATTGCATTTTTAACTAAGGATTCTAAGTGTACCAAATGATCAATGGTACTACGATTTTTCCTGAAACCACATTGAATATTTGTTATGAGGTTATTGGTTTCAAGAAACCAAGTTAATCTATTATTCACCATACGTTCCATGGTTTTACAGACACCGCTAGTTAGAGATATTGGTCTGTAATTCGACGGATATGTATGATCCCTGCCAGGTTTTGGTATTGGGACTACAATATTTGGTCAAATATACGCCATGAAGGAGGAAATTCCCTACTGCCAAGCAGACGTCCAAATTTGGTCAGATTTCAGGTTCATCTATCTAAAAGTAACTCATCGGACATGGTTCTAGGTACCATGGCTGGCCGGACCAACATCCTCACCAGTGGCCTGGAATCTTGCCTCACACTTTCATCTGTCAACTCTTAATTAACAAGCACATTGGATGACATGTAGCTATAGTGGAGGCCTCATCTGGTCTTGAAGAGACAAATCAAGCAAAAATCTTGGGGAAAGGTTCAATGTAATGTTGTAAAAGTATTGTTTCATTGTCTGCTTGCCACACATCAGCCCAATTGTAAATGCGGTTAAGTATGTAATTAAAACAGGGTTATTTTTCTTATTCCTGATGTAAGATTATTGTGTGAAAGGAAAGAGTTCCTTCCGTTCCCCCAACTCTAAACCTAACCCTAAACCTAGCCCTAACTTAAATTTTGGAATTTTAATCATTTTGTGTGTTCTCTAGTAATTGTTGCGTTAAGTTTCGTTTATAATTCTAGAATATTTATACATCATGGGGAACGGGAGGAACTCTTTAGTATCTGTTATTATCTTCAACAGTAAAACAATATGAGGGACCTCGAAATGAGTGAGTAGTGAGTTTGGGTTTACACCGTCAGTAATATTCCATATATGGCGGCGGTCTGTAAAATAAGTTTCTCGACCAGACAATCCAGTGGTCAACAGCATGAGCATCTACGCAATTGGGATACGATGACATGTGTCAACCAAGTCATCAAGCCTGACCACCCGACCCCGTTAGTCGCCTTCTCATGAAGAACCAAATGCTAAAGGCACAGCATCTCGGAATTAAATCTGTTTACCTTTGTGATGTGATTGAGGCATGCAAGGTGAAATCTAGTGCGGATGATCTTGTATCTAGAAATACTCAGAACGCCAATTTTTTCATTCCATTGAACAGTTTGTTTAAAAAAAAGCTATATCCTCTTCGCATATTATACAAATGAAACTTTGTCAGTTGGTGTTCCAATTACCTTGGTCATTATTGTGGGCACCAACAGTAAAATGTTAGGCAGTAGGGGCACTGGTGAGGTGATGACAGCAGATCTTGATCTTTTGCGTTATCTTGGTAATTCTTTAATTGGTAATGACCCCAGCACGTGTAGCCCCAACTTAGTCTCTGATGTCTCCAATATAAATGGGCTTGTTTGTTACTATCAAAATTAAATATATTCAGAGACTAAGCCTTAGTCTAATGGTTCAGGTGTAGCGTGTCAATTGCTCAAGAGCTTGCAGCTCATGTAATGGTTATTTGAATCGAAATTAAGTTTTGTCTTTCCTGTTGTTTCTGATATCTCTGAAACTCAGGGAGCCGATGATGAATTTTTTGGCTGTTTTATTTGCGTTTTTAGACTTTTAATTAAATTATCACCATATTTAAGTGGTGAACAGCAGATCTTGAAATTCTTTGAACCATGTTCCATACCTAGACATTGGGGTGCGTGAATTGATTTTGGAGACATAATTTCTCCAAGACTGTCGTTTGTTTTGTTTAAAGGTACGACGCGCCTTTGCATTGAGTATTTTAAATTTATTTAAGTTTTCGACAGTTGGATGATGGCGGAAATAATGCTCAGCCTTTTTCTTTGCTTTTCTGTCTTGTCTACAATCTGTATTAAACCATGGTTTTCGTACATGTGGAGTCGTAGAGGACTTTGGTATACACTCATCAGTTATTTCAATTAAAACGTCAGCAAAAGTTTGAATGGGATCAGTTATATCACTGAAACATTCAGGTTGCAGTTTCGATTTACAAATTGTTTGATATAGAGACCAGTTAGCCTTCAAAATCGTATCTTGTATTCGATGGAGAATCAGATGGAGTTATTTCTGAAAGGATAGTTGGGAAGTGGTCACTTCCACAAAGGTCATTATGAACAGACCAATCAAATTCATTCAGGAGGGTAGAATCTGCAAGAGACAAATCCAGAGAAGAATAAGTGCCAGTTGTAGGATGCAGATAGGTGCTTGAATCATCATTAAATATGCACAGGTCATTATTGGAAATGAAATCTTCAAGTATTTTGTCTTTAGTATTAGTGTTAGTACTGCCCCAGAGTGGGTTGTGACCGTTTAGGTCACCCATAATAACACATGGTTTCGGGAGTTGACCATAGAGTGATTGAAGATCAGTCTGTTGAAGTGCCGATGAAAGCGGAATATACAGATAGCATAATGTAAATGCTACACCAAGAGTAAGTTGCACTGCAACAGCTTGGAGATAAGTGTTAAGTGTAACAGCAATGTGAATAACATCCTGTCGTATAAGGATAGTAGAACCTCCAGTGGCTCTATCACCTGGAGGGGAAAAATAATGATAGGCTTCAAACTGACGTACGCTAAAATTATCTGTCTGTTTCAGATATGTCTCTTGCAGACAGAACGCTGATGGTGTTAAATCCTGGATTAATAGCTGTATTTCATTAAAATTTGTCCACAGTCCTCTACAGTTCCACTGCACGATATGTTTAGATAGACCTATCTTTTAGGTGGATTAATAGGGGATCTACCCCGCACCTTTTTCAAGGGCGACAAGCTATGTGCCCTAGAATCGACGTTTTCGGACCCGTCCATGTCCTCAAGTGATCCGTATTTGTTAAATAATTTGATTTTATCATCTGACCCTTTTGGGGCTCTGTCACTTTGGGTTTTTTTAAGAATCTGGCTTCGGTTTGCTTTTGCTTTTGCTTTTGCCGTTTGTGTTAGACTGAGACCTTTGAGATGACTGAGAAAATGTGTCACGATCATGAGATGGTTCTGCTTGGACTTGGGCAGTGCAGGGAAGTGATTCTGGCGTTTGAGTAGATGTTGCAGGTGAGAAAGTCAGAGGAGCTTCTGATGTAACCCAAGTAAAGTTAGTTTGACAGCTTGCAGATGATTTTGTTATTACTCTTCTTGTTGCTTCCGACGGAGTTTTAGTTATGGAAGCACAGCTTTCTTTATGTTCAGAGCTTTGGACCAGTTTCTTGGCATCCGCAAAACTGATGTTTCGGGTGAACTTTAGTTTGTTGATTTCCATTTGATTCTTTCAGACAGGAAAGTCTTTAGAGAATGATGAGTGATCACAAGTGCAGTTTGTACATTTCTTAACATTACTGTCACAATCTTCTCTTGTATGTGTCTTTTCACCACAGTGAGCACATTCAACAGACAATGTGCAAGTATTAACCCCATGACCTAACTTTTGGCATTCGAAGCATCTAAGAGGGTTTGGAATGTACATGTCAACGTTGATGTTACAGTATCCTGCTTTTAGTGATTTTGGAACGTTTGGTGGAGAGAAAGAAAACAGATATGAATTTGTTTTTATAGTAGCATCGTTTCTATGGGTTGTGAAACGTTTGACATAAAGCACGCCTTGATCCTTCATCCTGTCTAGTCTGAAGAGTTTGCAATACCTCCTTGCACCACTTTGACCAAAACTGATTTGCAAGGAATTGAACCCTGCGCCACATTTTTCGTCCATACACATCTTCTTTCTGGAATTCTCCAGGAGGAGGGAGAACAACCTTGCCTTCATAGTCAGGAGGTGATGTGGTGTCAGTGGTTCACTTGACAACGGATCTGAAATGTTCTCTATCGAAAGAGGTCGACTGTTCACAATTGAGGTTGCTTCACACATTAGAGTTCTGAGTGATTCGTCATTCAGCACATGAGCATGCTGATTCATCAGTGTCATTAAGACGTTTCGTACAGTGCGAATTTGTCTTCCCCATATGCAACCCATATGGCTTGCACTGGGAACATTCATGTTGAATTCAGTTGGCATTACCAAGTCACAAGATTCTTTCAGCAGGAAATCACGAACCTTGTGGAAGTCAGTTTCTCGCACAGCTTCTTCGAGCTAATTTCGAGCGCCAACAAAGTTTGTTCCATTATCACACCTTAGTTGCCGAACAGCGCCTCGAAGCGAGACAAATCTGCATAGTGCATTAATGAATGTATCTTTCGACATGGAACACACAATCTCGAGGTGTATCGCTCTTGATGCTAAGTGCACAAATATAACGCCATAGCGTTTCAACTCCTTCCGTCCTTCCCTTATGAAAAAGGGTCCGAACACATCCATTTCACAGTATGTGAAAGGAGGGCTTTCATTAACACGTTCAACAGGTGAAACATTGTTCTCTGGTGAAAATGTTGAATCGACATTTCAGTCACATGATGTTTTCTAGGCATGATAATTGGGTGCTTCACACATTCGCTAAGAGAGGCAGCTCTCACTCTACCACCAACTCTCAAAAGTCCATCATCGCTCACAAATGGATCCAACCGATACAGTGAGCTGAATTTCTTTAATGATGATGCGCTCAATGCAGGTCTCTGAGGCATGTTCAACGAGTCTAATTTGATGTTGTCATGTGACACAACCTTTAGTTCATCTGCAAATACATTTGCCTGCATAACCTTCAGAATTAGAACTGCTTCTTCAGCCAAATCATCCACGGTTATAGATTCATATAGGGATAACATGGATTTCACTGATGAAGTCCTTAACAAGACTTTCTTCCATTTTAGACACAAGGCAACACATTTCTTGGCCTTGTCCCAGCTTGAAAACTGTTGAAAGTTCTCTGGTTCATACAGGTCAGAGGTAGCTTCAGCGCTGTGTGTGATAAGCGCCTGTGCCCTTACTTCAGGATCTCCTGGGAGAAGTGGAGTGTCAACTTCATTCGACATCAGTTTATCATAGTCATGAGTCCAAAGAAAGGCGGGTGCCTTCAACCATTCTGATTTCTCAATCAAATCCTTTGCTGTGATTCCACGTGACGCATCATCTGCTGGGTTCAATTCACTGGGAATGTAATGCCACTGCAATGGTTCAGAATGTTCACGTATCTGCGAAACTCTGTTTGCTACAAAGATATGGAAACGTTTCGAGTCATTCGAAATGTAACCGAGCACAACTCGGCTATCAGTCCAAAAAAACATGTCTTACATCTGTGTATTCAAGTTCATGAGAGAACAAATTGCTCATTCTGATCGCAACTAAAGCTGCAGTCAATTCCAGTCGTGGTATCGTAACCTGTCGCCACGGTGCAACACGTGATTTACCGATGAGAAAGGTACAATAAATTCTATCTTGATCGTCAGTCAAGCGTATATATAAGCATCCTTGACTACTGGCATCTGAGAAGTGATGCATCTCAACACTCTTCACTGCTCCGAATTCTGCAGGTTTGTGACATCTGGGAATGCTCAACTTCTTCAGAAGACCAAGTTCAGAAGTCCAACGATCCCACTTAGGTTTCAAATCGTCCGATAAAGGGTCGTCCCAATCTGCACCATTTCTGCAGACTTCCTGCAAGACAGCCTTTCCAACCATAATCACCGAGAGAGAAATCCAAGCGGATCGTACACAGTGCTTATGGTCGACAAAATCCCTCGTCTTGTAAATGGTTGTGGGGATACGACAATCCTGAACTGAAAGGTATCAGACTTGATAGATACACCATTGTACACCTAGAACACGTTCAATTAGCAACTTGTCAAACTGTAGGTCAATCTCGTTCAACCCTTTTGCCTTGTCCTCATCTGGAATAGCTGCAAGAACATCTCTGTCATTCGAGAGAAATTTGTGTAGTCTGAGACCACCATTGCTGCAAAGTTCTTTACTACTGTTCATTAGATCAATGGCTTCTGTAGCACTAGCCACTGAAACAAGACCATCGTCCACATAGAAATGATCCTTCAGGAACTTGGTAACGTGCTGTCCAAAGTCTGATTCATATTGTTCTGCCATACGTCGCAGACAATAATTCGCACAACCCGGGAACGAGGTTGCACCGAAGATGTGCACGTTCATTCTGTATTGAAGAGGCTCTTTATCTATGTATGTTTCCATCTTTCCACCACAGTATTCGAAAATAATCCCTATGCTTTGGAGCCACAAGGAACCGGAAGAACATCTGTTCAATGTCACACATGAGAGTCACATGTTCTTGCCTATAGCGACAAAGAACTCCAACAAGTGCGTTCGTCAAGTCTGGGCCAGTCAATAGATAATCATTGAGTGAGTGTCCTTTGTATCTGGCGCTGCAATCCAACACGACACGAATCTTTCCGGGTTTGTTCGGATTGTAAACCCCATGATGTGGTATATACCAAGTTGTGTTTGATCGGACCAGGAGTTCACTCTCAGGGATGCACTCAGCATTACCCCATCCAATAATATCGTTCATGAAGGTGGTGTAATCACTTCTAAATTGTGGAGCATGCTTAAAACGTGATTCAAGCTGCTTCAATCGATGCTCCGCTTGCACTTTGTTGCAAGGCAAAACAGGTTCAAGTCCCGATTTGAATGGAAGCGGCATTTCGTAGTGTCCATCCGGCAACTGCTTGGTTTCTTTGTCCAAAATGTTCATGAATGTGATGTCATTTTGAGACACTGTTCCTGAGTTTGACCTTTGTTCCACAAAGTCAAGTTCAAACATTTTCAAGCAGCAGTCCTTCGACAAGTGTCCCTTAGTCAAGCAGGCAAAACATAGACCCTTAGCTCGAGCATTTTCCTTCCTCTCAGACTCAGATTTACTCATAAATGTTCAACAGTCCGTTACAACATGCCCTTCACTGCACACTGGGCAAGATCCAAATTTAGAATCAGTAGACGATGTTTATAAGGCAACAGCGCCAGTGCTTCTGGTACCTTGTGATCACACTCTGTCTCTGAACGATGTTGCTTGCTTGTTTCCTTAACTGAAGCTTGCTTACTTCCTGACTTGGTCATACAGGGTGCGATAACAGGCTCACATGCTACCTTAGCTTCACGAACCACGAACTGCACAAAATGTTCACATGAGTGTAGACAGGTTCAATGATAACACATGTTTACAGTTTTATCACTGTTTATTTGTTGAACTTGAACATGAAAAGGTTAGGTAAGGGGAAGGGCGGCAGCACGCAGACTGAAGCCCTAAAACAACAAC
Source organism: Haliotis rubra (assembly GCF_003918875.1). Lineage (NCBI taxonomy): Eukaryota > Metazoa > Mollusca > Gastropoda > Lepetellida > Haliotidae > Haliotis > Haliotis rubra. The sequence continues at coordinate 17,861 of NW_025765845.1, read as the reverse complement.
AAAATCCAGTGAGCATTGGTAATCTACACTACTTGTAGAAATTAAGCAAAGCGCAAATGGTTACTTTCATTCAGTGAATTCACCACAGAGTTGTACCTTTAAATGCAATCTTGCAAAAACACCAATAATGATAATAACAATGTCTAGCAATATTTATTTTACATTGTTGAGGGTTTTTGCATATTGGGTGAACTTTGTATGTGAGTGCGCCAAATGTAATATGTGTTGGAAGAGTGGTGGTGTCAAATGTGAGGAAAGTTGTTTGGGTGTTGGGGTTGTATGAGGTGGGTTGTCTGTTGTTGATTGTGCGATTGGCTGATTTTGGGTTGAGAGGAGACGGTGTTGGCAATGTCGATGTACTGTTGGATGTCTTGTTGTGTTTCCCGTGCGTCTATATGTATAACCCCCTGTATTGATGATTGCCACCGTGGAACTTGCCAGCTAATTTGTTTTAGTGTGTTGTTGAGTTGTTGTTTGTCTGCAAAGGTAATTTTGAAGCCTCGGCCACAATTGTTTATGTATTTGTATTGAGTATGTCAGGGTTTGAGGCATAGAGCAAGTTGTTGATTGAATACGTGTGTTTGGGTGGTGTATGTGTGTTGGTGGCGAATGCTAGGAGAATGTACTTGTTGGTTTGGGCTTGGGGTGGGGTTGCTTGGGAGCATTTTTCTTACTTAATTGGGTGCTTTCAGTTGGTGGGATGTGTGGACGTTTTGCCGTTTTGGATGTAGTAGTAGTGGTAGTAGTATGGGTTGGGGTGGGGGTGGGGGTTTGATTTGTTGGTTGGGAGGGTAGAAGGGAAATGGGGATGGGGTCTATTTGGTAAGGGGTTGGAAGTCTTTTGTTGGTGTGTAGAAGAGCGATGTGGACAGGAGGGGCGAGGCCATGATGCCTTGGATAGCGAGGGTGGGGATGGGGGGTAGTGGACTGGCAGGGGAACGGGGTGGTTGGGGAGGATATGTACACTGTATATAAACACAAATGAAAACAATTGATAATGAGTGAGCATATATACAAAATGATAGAGGAGAAGAAACCTTTTTATGAGTAATGAGAGTTCGATTGGTGATAGTTCAATGGTAGCTATATACACAAGAGTTCTTGATGGCTATATACACAAAGAGTCAGTGGAAACACTTGCGTTTTTCCTGGCCTGGCCGGCCACGGCACGGCGGCCGGAGGGGTGAGGGTGTCAGATCTGTGCGTTGAGTTGAAGGGTGTAGAGGAGGAGGATGATTACGTAGGCAGGGCCAGATTTGATTTTGAGGTGGGTGACCAACGATCGGTGAGGCGCACTTCGTACGTCCAGCTCCTATGAGAGTCTCAATCCAAATGAATGAATGGAATGCAACATAACAGATATACAGGATATATATACTATACTAGTAATGTACATGAAGCCAGAGTGATTTTAAGCATATATATACACAATAAATAGGGGATTATAAGATGAAAGAGACTAAAATATACAAAAGCAGATATGGTGTTACAGTGGATTAAGTGAGTAAATGATAGAAGCCAATGAGTCTAATTGGTGTACAAAAGGGTGGCTGAGAGTCTAATGATATACATAACCTGGGATAAGATACGACAGGGTTGATGCTGTTACAGTGGATTAAGAGGTGATTGGTGAAACCATGAACCTAATTGATTTCCCGGGGACTGGATAGGTAAACCCCTTGATCCCTGTTCATCTGTGGCGCTAATCGTTTGATGCTGATAGACTCCGAAATCTTGCGTCGTCGCCAATCATGGATGTTCGATGCTAAAATGGTTGTTGCTTTCCAGTCAATGGAGTGTGATGGAATGTTCACAATGTGTTCAGAAAGGGCTGACTTTAGATCCAATTTCTCTACCGAGGTTCTGTTCTCTTGAGCCTGATGTCAATGGGGCGGGATGTTTCCAACATAGCTGCTACCGCAATCACACATTAGCTTGTAGATGCAACCCATGGTCTTGTGACTGGTGTTGGTTGAGGTACATCTACCATTGGCCTTCAGAATGGTTGTTAGCGTTTTGTCCGAGCTGAAGGTTACATCTATGCCGGCTGTTTTCTTGAGCAGTCGGCTGATATGGTGGCTGATCTGACCTTGGTAGGGGATGTTTACTCTAATCTGGGATGGGTCAGACGAGCTAAATCCATTTGCAACCCTTACCATCTCCAAGCAGAAATAGACCATCTGAAAACCACATTCATCAACCTCAACGCCTATCACAAACGTCTTGAGGACAGAACCATAGCATCGACCCTCCAACAGCAAGAAGAACACCAACCCAAGCCTGACCCATCCCCAACTGCTGCTGGACTCGAGCAGGCATTTCACAGAGTATGGACCCTAAGTGCCTATGGCCTTCATTAACCGGCTAATTCATTCCATGTACAGACGATGCAACGCTTTCATTTATGCCCATAGAGGCCACACACAATACTGACTTTGGGGTATCTTAATGGTACCATTTCGGTGATTTTGTTTGTGTGAACTCTAAATGTGATTCCCGAAAATGTGTTCACCATAATTGTCAAGTTTGAACTCAATCCTCCGTTTTGATTGTTCATTAGAGTGAATTACTGTGTGTGCTTTAAGAAACCGCTATCAGTGCGACATTTCTTTTGTGGTTCAGTATATATTTTATCTTACCACGTTTTTTATCGCAGAATATGTGTTCTTTTATTTATGGCTAGATCGGCCTCAATTGCTGACAGCTGAAGGGATGGTTTAAATCCAGCTAGGGTCCATGAAGGAAGCAAATGTACTGTAAGTACCCATGGTCCCTGGTGATCTACCTTCAGTTGTTGGCGATCTATAGCCGGTTTTTATATTGTATTGTCTTTTGTAGTATATATCTTTAAGATATGCACACTAGTTTTATATCCATAACTGATATTCTAGTTGTTTCACTGTCCTTCGTTGACAGGAATTTTATATTTGTCATGTATTTATGATGAAATATGGCTAAAACATTGCCGATGTGACTATAAACCTCACTCACTCACTCACTCACTCACTCACTCACTCACTCAGTCACTCACTCACTCACTCACTCACTCACTCACTCACGCTGGCACGCACGCACGCACGCACTCACTCACTCACTCACTCACGCACTCACTCACTCACTCACTCACTCACTCACTCACTCACTCACTCACTCACTCACTCACTCACTCACTCACTCACTCACTCACTCACTCACTCACTCACTCACTCACTCACTCACTCACTCACTCACTCACTCACTCACTCACTCACTCACTCACTCACTCACTCACTCACTCACTCACTCACTCACTCACTCCAGTGTCATGCCACAGACACCTTTGAGGAAATGCTTAATTTTCTTGAAATACTGTTTTTAAACGAAACTCGTCTTCCACTGAAGTTGAGGTGATTTGGTTAACGAATGTTTAGCCGCGACCTTGTCCGCCCTAACAAATATTCCTGGCGGATATACCTCACATTCGTCCTTTAAGGTATGTTTTATAAATATGTTCATTCATAATTTCTGTTTAGTTGTACGCCCTGTCTATACAACAGTAATTTATGATGGTACATATATTAGTTCAAGAAAATCTATTCTTTAAAGTGTATGAATGCAAACATATAATGGCATGTTATTGTATCTCTTTTTTATTATTTCCCCAGGTTAATATTTCACAGTTACTAGTTTGTTACCGGTTCGTTCAAGACGATGACCAGCTGAATGTTGAGATAACACAAGAAGAAAAGTCTGTTGCCTTCCAGGATGGTTATTCTTGATATTGGATTCACTACTGCTATTATGAATGAAGACTGTTAATACTGCTGTCCAATGTGTTTTTGAAACCACAGCAAAACAGTGACTTGGGTATACGCCATCAGAAACTGCGTACACTGCCGCAAGAACCTAAGAGAGGTGACATCATGCACCTTAGGCAAACCAACATGCATGGCGCTTCAAACAACATGAGGATGCAGAAGAACGGTCTTCTTGTCACAGCTGAAAGAACTGTTTCTGTGAAAGTGCCTAACAAATCTAAATGAGCTGTACACCCTTTTGCTCATTAATAATGACATAAGTGACGCTTTAATGACATATGTAATGGTAAGATATATATAGTGACTATGTTAATTAACTCATGACCATACACGTCAAACTGGTACCGGTAGGTTTATATCTAATATGTAAAGATTAAATATTTCTTAGTAACTGAAATAGGATTACAAGAATTTGGAATGAGATGTTCTAATCTGAGATCTATTTGTTGAAAGCAGTTTTCTAAAGTAGAGCTTAAATCAACTTCAAAAAGATTGGTCATTCGCAAACTGAAGAAGATCTCACTTATACTGCAGTAAACAGTATGGGGGTACATAACGATACATACCACTTACATGATAATAACTCCCTGTTTATTGCATAGAGCAACATTTCGATGTACATTGTTCAGGATAAACAAGCTGATTGAATGTTGATTGATTCCATCACTTGGACAATGGAGTGGATTTCGACTTTGTCATAATGAAGTTGATTTACAGATAGAGTCTCTCAGCTGTTCAATTAGCATCCATCATCCTGTTTACAATTTGTTCATCTTACTCTCCCGCTGGCCCCATCCAACGGTGTGCTACTTGCTAAATTACCTATTGTTGTTGTTGTTGTTGCTGTTGTTGTTGTTGTTGATCCATTACCTGTTATTACCAGGCACACATTGCACTAAACTAGACCCATTATCTGTTATCATCAGGCACACATTGCACTAGACTAGATCCATTACCTGTTATCATCAGGCACACATTGCACTAGACTAGATCCATTACCTGTTATCATCAGGCACACGTTGCACTAGACTAGATCCATTACCTGCTATCATCAGGCACACATTGCACTAGACTAGACCCATTACCTGTTATCATCAGGCACACATTGCACTAGAATAGACCCATTACCTGTTATCACCAGGCACACATTGCACTAGACTAGACCCATTACCTGTTATCATCAGGCACATATTGCACTAGACTAGATCCATTACCTGTTATCATCAGGCACACGTTGCACTAGACTAGATCCATTACCTGCTATCATCAGGCACACATTGCACTAGACTAGACCCATTACCTGTTATCATCAGGCACACATTGCAGTAGAATAGACCCATTACCTGTTATCACCAGGCACACATTGCACTAGACTAGACCCATTACCTGTTATCATCAGGCACACATTGCACTAGATTAGATCCATTCTCTGTTATCACCAGGCACATATTGCACTAGACTAGACCCATTATCTGTTATCATCAGGCACACATTGCACTAGACTATATCCATTCTCTTTTATCATCAGGCACACATTGCACAAGACTAGACCCATTACCTGTTATCATCAGGCACACATTGCACTAGACTATATCCATTATCTGTTATCACTGCAGGCAAATATTGACTACTTGAGTAGGCCTTGTCTCCGGTAAAATCAGGCACATATTGTAGTAGAGTAGGCCTTAGTCTCTGGTATCATCAGGCACATATTGCACTTGTAGAATAGGCCTTCTCTGTCATCATCAGGCACATATTGTACTAAAGTAGACCTTCTCTCTGTCATCATCAGGCACATATTGCAGGTGATTCGAGTATCTGTTACCGACAGGTGCATATCACTGGACTAAACCTACTCTGTTTCCATGAAGTGCATACGGTACCAGACAAGACAGTCTGTTAACATCAGGTGAGTATCTTAGACCTACACGGGACCATTTTGAGGATGTTGGAACGTAATAGTAATGGAGGAGTTTTCTCTGCAGTCATATTCCTGGAATGTTTCTAGAATTCAAACAACTGGTTCCATGCTGGTATATCTCCGTTGTGTCGCTTACTTGTGACCATCCAATTCCTCAACATGGTTTTCAACACGCATCAGCCGATATAATATAAGTTGTATGTGCTTCTCTCGAGGGGAATACCGGTCTGATGTATGCCTCTTTGTAGCAGTGTAACCCGAGCCGGTAGGTGAGGGATGACACTGCTACAAAAGAGAGTACATCAGACCGTATTAACCGAGGGAGAAACATACAAGGTATTTATCTTACCGCCATGTTAAATGTACAAAATATAATTTTATTTTATTTTAAAGATCGCTACCGACTATATGACATGTAAAACAAAATGGCGTCTGTTTCTCGACTGGATTTTTAAAATCAGTGAAACATTCTGACAAGCTTAACACTGCTATAAAAATGGTTATCTATGTTCAAGTTGAGAGTGCAAACGATTCAATGTATAAAATAGTATAAATAAAAGCAATGAAAGTCGGTAAAATAAATGTGTACATAGTGAACTCAAAACAACTAATCGAACGGTTTTCGAACTCAATGCACTGTGTGCGTCATATTATAACGTCATATAATGATTGTTGGCGATACAGCTTCTCGGCGGAGGAGTTTTGGCGGTTACCGTGGCCAGGTAATATTTTTCCAGTTGTCACCCTCCTGGGAGGGGTGACACGGAAACTTGTTGAAGTGCGTCATTGACCAATGAAATTAAAGTATTTTACATGAAGGTAAGATAATAGAAATAGTTCACAAATATCAAGGCCACAAGAAGTTTATTCTACGAAAGGTGTCCAGCCCGTATACAAGAGACCTTGACCTATAGTCATCGCCTTATGGCGGTATTTCCAGCCCATATCGTGATCAAACATAGTTATAAATTCATGATAAATGCATTAATTTTAAAACCTGTCGACTAAAGGACAGTAAAGCCAAACTAGAATATCACAGTATCAGGAATAAAACTAGCATCTATCTCTAAAATTGGATTTGCCTGAGTATAGCTTTTCAGCAACTGAAGCGATCCTGCAATACAAGGACCATCGGGACTGACAGAACATGTGTTCCTGCATGGACCCAAGCTGGAGATATACCATCCCTTCAGCTGCTGGTGATTGTACGTAATATTAGCCATTTACCTAAAAGAACAAATATCCTACGATAAAAAACGGGGGTAGATATGAGTATTCTGTGAATTAAGTGGACTTACATACTCTCTCTTGGTTAATGCATAGAAGGAGTAATGAATAAAATCATAAATGTTAGGCATAAGACAAAACACGTTGTTAGGTCATTTCACTTTAGGTAATGCATGTGAAATATATAGTAAATTAATTAGATTATTTAAAATAGAAAATATTCTTTAAAATATATGGTCATATAGTACTATATTAGATTCTTTAAAATTAATTAATTAACATTACACATATACTCACATATAATTAGCAGCAAAAAAACGTCAGTACGAATTCAAAATCAGATAAGGCACTCGTCATCAAATCATTACAGAAATGGACACAATAAGCTCAATAAAACATTTATTCTGGTACAATATTTTAACACTATGAATACCCTCAGACATTATTTCAGGACATAAGGTGAATGTTTGCAGTCCATTCCAGACTCTTGACTTCAGTACCTAGTTGTGAGCCACCACGAGGCGGCAGCCAACAGCAGCACAGCGTCTATGCATGGCGTGCACCACTCGATTGATGAAGGCCATTGGCACATGGAACAACACTCTGAGAAAGGCCTGGCGCAATAAATCGGTTGTGTTCGGCCTTGGTATGACATTATTCAGTCTCCTCTGAATTTCATCCCAAAGATGTTCAATTAAGGTTTACACATCAGGACTAAGGGCTGGCCACTGCATGAAATGTTGACACCGTTCTGCTGCTTGTAGGAAGTCCCGTGTAGTATTGGCCGGGCGTTATCATGCTGGAAAATGTTGTTCCGGTGACGTACGAAATGTGGTATGACGTGGGGTCTGAGAACTTGAGTCGATACATGGCGTACCGCTGTGATGCCATCTCCGCCCTGGACCAAGGTTCTGGAACACCACAGGACCACTCTCTGGTTCAGGCCTTATTCCACCCATACCATGATGCTTTGCACCTCCCCATGTGAGTCTCCTTTCCATAACACATTGGTCTTAGTAACGCTGAGCCATGTCTCGCCATATTCTTGTTCTGCCATCTGCAGTTGATTACGCAGTACCGAACTCTCATCTGTGAACAGAACAGTTATCCATTGCCTGTGTCGCCAGTTTTGGTCTTGTAGGGCAAACTAACAGACGTTCACGCGCCGATGTCGAGGGGTAAGATGAGTCCACGGTAAGGTCTTCGGCAACGTGAAGGTTCCCCTCTGTTAAGACGTCGGCGTACTGTATCAGTACCGATTGGTCTTCCGCATGTTCCTCCTACCTTCGTCTGGCGTGCTGATTCGGATGCCTGCATAGAAGGGATTGTGTACAAGCTGTCACGCACAACATGACCAGTCTTGTCGTCTTGTGATAACCATTGGCCTGCCAGGACGGGGGCGATCATTTGTTGTGTTGGTGGCCCGGAAACGTTGCTGCAGCCTGTAGATGGTCCGAACGTTGACCTGGCCAGCGTGATTGGCAACGGCTTGTGCAGTGTGGCCAGCTTCTAATCTGCCTAGCGCCTGGTTCCTCTGAGCTGTCATTATTGTCGCGGCATCCTGCTGACGTTGTAATGTGAATGTTTCAACCAGGTTTGGGGTGTGCATTTTATAGGTTGGTCCTTCTGAACAGCACGAGCAGCATAAGTTGCACGAAAAACATGGAGAACACCCGTATCATCTCCGAGGTCAGGTTGCGTTTTGTGACCATTTCCTGGGTTCAGATCTGATTTTAGGGGAAGGAACGTCTTTTGCTCCAGGTAAAGTTGGAGATGTTGTCAAAATATACAATCAAAACATTAAATGAGTTTACAGTTATCTAAGTTTCTGGCGAAGGAAAATTCAAACTGACGTTTCTTTGCTGCTTTTAGTATATTAAAAGCCTTCCGTGTAATGTTTGAATGCTTAAGTTTGAGGAACATTTTTTCACATTCATTGTGAGTGAGAACCAGTTCCTTTAATATGAATAATGATAGCATCAAAACTTATATGGAAACAATTGGATACCATGTGTACCATTAGAAGCTATTTCAACACACATTTCATCAATGAAAAATGAAATAACATCGGACTCAAATATAGCCCTGACTTCAATCAAAAGACAATCAACGAAAACACTTACACAGCTCCGCTACGAACACATGATCTCATATCACAATACATTGGTTTTTAAATTAGTAAATAGAAAAGCCATGTATTCAAAAATAGTGCTGTTGCTTTGGTGTTTCTTAGTCGCGATATTACAGTACACATGTAATCACGACCAGCAAAACCAAACTAACAATTCACCATGTTAAGTCCATACCCTGAAGAAAGTTACCAAATGGTTGAGAATCAAACGCACAACCAAAACGCAATTTGCTAATGCCAAAACGATTAATAATTACACTTATGAAAGTAATCGAGAAAAAAATAAAGCATGCTGACGGCGACATTTCTTTACACCGTGAAACGCTTATACCAGAAAGATGTGCATTTTAGTCTTTTCTCATAGACTTACTTGACGCAAGATGTATGTTTCCGAAATGCAAAAAGAAGCATGTAAGCTGGGTCATTTTTTGTATTCGGGGATGTAATATGATTTATAAACGATCTGGGCCCTCCATCTCTTATCTTAATCTCTCTCTCTCTCATCCTTCTCTCTCATTAACATAAAATGATTACATCCTAGGAATGGCTTTCACGAGAATGGTTTGGAGAATACGTTAAGCCCTATGATTGCATCAAAGGAAGGCATCTGGCCGTCCACCGGGACAAACTTGAACCTCTGGATCATGGTGGTCAGGAAGAGTGAACAACTCCACCGGGCCATCGACTCACCCAGACAAACCCTTCGACCTGAAACATTTAAAATCTTTGCGTTTCAACTAATACATGTAATACATACATACCTTTCAGGAATAGGGTTGAAGTACTTAAAAAAGACAATCTGAAAGGATTATGCACAAGAGGAAACATTAATGATAACATCGACGAACTTCTTTGGAGTGGTATTTTTAGAAGCTGGGAACATTGAACAATCTTTATGGATAACAACTTCTTTATTTCGTGGAGTGTGACACTTCGATACAGATTCTTGTACCGTTGGCAAGCAGGAATGGAACATAAAGACAGGTGTGTGTGTGTGTGTGTGTTATTGCGTGCGTGCGTGTGCGCATGCGTGCGTTAATCTGAGCGTGCGTGCGTGTGTGTGTAAGAGTGTAAGAAAGAGAAGAACGAGGATTATCTGACTTTATTGAGCAGAAGGGTGTATGAAGCTCATTTCACAGAAAACAGTTCTTTCAGCTGTGACAAGAAGACCGTTCCTTCTGCATCCTCATGGCAAGTTAATGAAGCGCCATGCATGTTGGTTTGCCTTAGGTGCATGATGTCACCTCTCTTAGGCCCTTACGGCAGGTTACGCAGTTTCTGATGGCGTATACCCAAGTCACTGTTTTGCTGCGGAACTTTCAAAAACGCATTGGACAGCAGTATTAACAGTCTTGATTCATACTAGCAGTAGTGAATCCTAATATCAAGATCAACCATCCTAAAGGTAAACAGACTTTTTCTTCTTGTGTCATCTCAACATTCAGCTGGTCATCGGTTCCTGGAACGGAACGGGTAACAAATTAAACTAGTAACTGTGAATATTAACCTGGGGGAAATAATAAAAAGTGATACAATAACATGACATTATATACTAGACCTTCATATTATTTTAAAGAATAGATTTTCTTGAACTAATAACGTAGTAGCATCATAAATTACTGTTGCATAGACAGGGCGTGCCAACCAAACAGGAAATTATGAATGAACATATTTATAAAACATACCTTAAGAGACGAATGGTGTATCCGCCAAAGGAATATTTGTTAGGGCCGCATAAGGTCGCGGCTAAACATTCGTTAACCAAATACCCTCTAAAGAGCAACTTCAGCGGAAGACGAGTTTCTGTTTAAAACAGTATTTCAAGAAAATTTAAGAAGGTTGTCTGTGGCATGACACTGGAGTGAGTGGAAGTGAGTTAAGGCTTATAGATCACATCGGTAATATTTCAGCCATATTTCATCATAAATACATGACAAATACAAAGATCCTGTCAACGAAGGACAGTGGAAACAACTAGAATATCAAGTTATGAATACCAAAACTAGTATGCATAATTATCTTTTAAGATATATATACTACAAAAAGACAATACAATATACAAACTGGCTATGGATTGCCGACAACTGAAGGTATATCATCATACTAGGGACCATGGGGACTACCAGTACATCATTCTTCCATGGAATCCTAGCTGGATTTACATCATCCCTTCAGCTTTCAGCAATTTAGCCGATCTAGCCATATAAAGAACACATTCTATGATAAATAACGGTAAGATTAAATATACTTAGAATGTTTTGGGATCTCTTACGTATCCTCTCAGGAGGACAATGACATGAAGATTTCTGAAGGAAGAATTCGACAGATCGTGATTTAAAGATATTCAAAATGTGTACCCAGTTTCAACAGTTAACAACATAATTAAAGATGATTTAGAAAGTGAACATTAAAGCACTAAATAAATTCTTGAAGTGTTCCAATACAGTTACCGCCAGATGAAACAAAGACCTGAGTATACCGTGGTTGTTGGAATATATCTGTTAACAGCTAAACATACCTGAATAACGTTTGTTTCTCACACTGATCGTCTTTGGGACTGGCTAGGTATGCTTAAAGGTCATAAAACCCATCACGAGTTCCACTGGGACAGGTAATCTTTCTAGATTAATCGATAAACCTTTGCAGATGGTGTTGACATTGACACCTTGATGTTTCGCTAAAGTTAGAAAGGACATACAATGTTTTAAACAGTGTACCTAAACAACTTGCAGTTTCATAAGGGTAAATTTGTTTGTTATTACTTTGCTCACATCTGTGCATGTGAGTTTTGAGGTAGCATTCAAAACAACGTTCCTCTGTACAGTTCAAGCTGCTGGGATGATGACATCTGCGCAGCAATATTATTTAATTCAATTTTGGAGGTAATTAATAATTTTACAATATGAATCTCTGATACCCAGTAAACAACAAAGTTTCCATAAAACATCCTTCCTTCATTATACAATTGTTATCTGTTATATAAAATTGCTACTTACCTTAACGTTATTTTGCTTGAAGTCATTAGTCTTCCCTCTCAGCAGCCGTGGAAATTGAGTTTAAGATCCAAAAACATTGAGCACACTTTTTTCATAGCTACAGTTACCTTGATCATTTACTTTACAAGCCTCAACATGCATCTGAAATTAATGGAAGTTCATGCATTCCGTTTCATCCATCGTTAATCAATATATCCAAAAAGAACCGTGATAGGTAACGTAGGTTTTAAGTTGCAGTCCTTGGTGAAGTGTCGTATATCGTAACAAAGTTAAAAGCAGCAAAACAAGAAGACAAAGTCATCACTATCCCCCGCAATGGTAAAATACTTTTTGGCGAGTATGTCAGCTAGTTATGACTATGTCAAATGTTACAATTGTTCTCATGGCTCCAACAAAAACATACATATGTAAACTATGCATATACCAGCATGCTTGTATCAACATCCGCCTGAGTGCTTCCACGTTTGATGTACCTCAGTAATGCCAAGCGCAGAAATAGAGCGGTACCATTGATTTATGTCATTAGTTCAAACTACCACCAATTTGAATAAAGTCAAAATTCACGCCATGGAAACGCAAAAATATTATTTAGAAAACTTAAACTACCAAAAGACGGAAAGGAGCATTTGCACCCATTTGGGGCCAAAGTCAAACTTGTTTCCATTTTGAAAGGCAAAAACCCTGTTTATTCCGATATCCCAAACTTCCTTAAAGGGCACCAGTTCACCACCAGATTCATCTATACAAGTTTGGTGAAGAAATATTTAACGGTTTTTATAATTTACCCTGAAACCTGAATTTAAACGATCTAAGAGGCTATTATCATTATTATATGATATTTATATAGCGTTAATATATATCCAGGCAAATAAGTGCATGCTCAAGGCGCTGGGTATTTTTTTCCTCGATCATTGGATGTCAATCTCAACGGCACATCATATTATCAGTCTCAACTCCTTGGGGAGTATGCTAACTTTGCAAACCACTGTGGGCATCCGAGTTATTGTGGCTTTCTCATCCTTACGAGGTATCCATTCAACTTCAGTAAAGAGATATTCGTTTTGGTTTATCGGTGCATATTATTGGAATTTCTTAAAAGAAAACAACCGTGAAAGTTCAATAGATTTTTAATTATTTATATTACTATCATTTTAATTATATATTAATATTACATTTGGGGGTTGTGTCTTTCCCGGCGACTATACTCACCAGAGAGTAGCTGGAATGAACTTCTTTCTTTCTTTACAATCTTGCCAGTGTCGTCAAGGAAACGGTCCGGTCGGAAATTTTCGGGTCACCCTAAACATCCGGTCTGGTGACCGAACTCAGCGTCACTATGACTGGGAGGTTCCTTTGGGGAACGTATCTCCCCGAACTGGACATCGTGGGGAACGGCATGAGGGGAGTGAGGTGGGGACGATATCAGCCTGTCCTCAACATCTCCATAATGGTTGCCTCCACGTAAAGCACTGCTGATCTTGTCCTTCATATGTAAGCAATCTGCTCTGGGCCAATGTTTCTTTTGATCTCCTGAAAACACTTTTCCTGCACATCCGGGTTATGCAGCAAATAGACCAGTGTCCAAAGTATGATAGTGGCTGTGGTTTCTGTTCCGGCTGCAAAGAGGTCTTCAATAACACTGACCGTTCTCACTGAAAACAGAACATCAACCCACATAGATCTCTTCACTGACGTGTAAGTGAGTGAGTTAATGTTACAGTCACATTGTCATTTCATCCATATCGTGATAAAAACAGGTCATACTTCGGAAATCATTTATAATTTTATTTTATTAAATCTGTTGCCGAAGGAAGGTAAAATGCGTATTTTTTCTGGACCCGGAACTGATTGAACTCATATTCCAATTATCCTCTCATGTTATACTAACACATGAACAACATATCCAGAAACGTTTCTTGTCCCATAACAAGGCAACAGGTACCCAATAAATCGGCTATAAACTGTCCAATACAAGCAAGAAAAAGTCAAGATTCGCTCCTTGATGCTTACTGCTCCAAGGTCAAGCCCCTCTGCGTTTTCCATGTCGCATTTCCTTGATGTAGGCGTGGATGAAGTCGCCAACGATACCGTCGTGGGTCAGCAAATGCTCCTTTATCATAGGCTCTATATAGCGAAACCATGGTTTGGCTACTCTGAACAGTCTTAAATTTGAATGGATCCCCTGGTAGAAATCGCACAATAGGCATATTATCTAACAGACCAGAAGAACCCAAGTTGGCAACACCCATCCATAGCTTTCAAAGCTTCATGAATAGCGGGTCGGCATATTCAAATCGCTTAAGGAACATAGTGGAACAGATGACATTGCACGTTTTGCACCAGAAGTTTGCAGTCAAACCCTTGTCCTCGTTCTGTCTCCAAAGCTCGGACAAAGTTCGTGACCTCTTCGTGCATTTTGTCCTCCATGATGTCTCTGCCCGCTCCAAACTCCTGAGAGTGTTGAGGGCGAAGTGTCTTTGTTCGCGCCAGAGCGCCCAGAGGTCCCGACAGACCTGTCAATGAAGAGACAAAAATGTGTCAATACTAGTTTTCATTTAAACTACAAGCATGCCGGTTGGCATATTCAGAAGCGTCTTGTAAGAGTTTTCACCAGTCTGTTTGTACACGGACTGTTCTTGTGAACTCATTCAAATACAGATGGAGTAGCTTTATGAAATCCAAAAAGCTAAACACCAAGTTATGCATGGAACGCACGGCGTCTCAAATTAGTAACAATTCCTTAATTAGTCAGGTTTCGTCGAACCTCGAAGTTAACTCGAAGAATTTCCGTAGGCCATGGTCATGCCAACTTCGACACAGTGGTATTTTGATCGAACTGAATGACCATTTGCAACCACAGCAGATAATTTACAAAGCCTTTCACCTCATGGAAAGCAGCCTCTTTCTACTCTTGAACTTTACAGATTGTAACTCCTACCTTTCCCTTTCAGAATGTAGTCACTGAACGTTGAGTGGCCTGTCAGAGAAAAACGTCGGCGTTCTTGGACAAAGGCGTCTCTGAGAGTGTTGTAGCCGTTGAGGACGAGAGGTTTTGTTAAACACGTAAACACTGAAGATGTCCCCACATTGTTGCCTGAGTTTCTAAACGCAATCCGGGGATTCTAGTCCGCAGGAGAGGACATTCCAACAAACGGGATGAGAGGGGGACCGAGGGGAGCCCTGAGGGTCGCCGCTAGCAGCCATAACAAAACTAGCATTGTGCTCCAAACAACAGCGCAGTTGTAGGACTGAAGGCGAACATATCCACCATTGTCTCCTCCCTGTTAGCGTCTTCAAAATGAAAGATGTCACTGTATATGGTGGACTTTACACTGAAGGTTACCCTATGCAACATGCATTACACAACGAACCATAATCAGCTACATCTCTTGTCCTTGAATGTGTCCCAGTTCTGCCTCAAGAAATAGGACACTGGATATTGACACTGCTGTGGAACGCAACTCTCGTTAATCTGCACACAAATATCCAAATAGATAACACATAATACGACCCATTTACCGATGGAAGGTATTAGCGCCCAGGGGAAAATCTGTGTTCACCATCTACGTACAAGAAATTTTCCATTAGGTAGAAGATGTTTCTATCTATGTAATACATTATTTTATGTTAAAATTCACATAGACAACAAAGTAACCAATAACATTTCTTACAAAATGGTTGACGATAATACAATCACTGTATGGAACTCGTATGGTGTTACCGATTCTTTGTGTTGATTTCACAGTGGCAACCGAGAGTGTGTTACCAACGATGCCACCATTGTTTGGCAAACAACAAACACCATGTCGTTTTGGCCCGTAGCAAGATTCATTTTGGTGATTCAGTAATGTCAAGTTAAACTGTATGCTGCTGACACGAAATGGCTTTGCCCAAAGACCGAAAAAGCGAATCTGAAACCATTATGAATTCATCAAGGTTCAATAATGCATATTTGTATAGTAGGCCACATAAATAGCGGTGACGTCTTATTTTAAAGATTGGGAATCATACATTGTCGCATCCGAATGTACAGGAACCAGTGCCCCCAACCACCGTGAATCGCCCTCCACTGACACAGGCGCAAACTCACGACAAACAGGTCGCCTTTTACGACCAGCAATGGGGCGCCAGAACCTATTCTGCCCCAGGTCCAATAATACAGGTTAAGAGCCATTAGCTTTACCCAGCACTCACCACGCGCTCACAGGCTGCCAACAACTGAAGGTAGATCACCATATTAAGGGCCATGGTTCACATCGCACCTCAGCAATATTCCAGCTACATGGCGGCGGTCTGTAAATACCGAGTCTGACCACAATCCAGTGATCAGCATGAGCATCGATCTGTACAATTAGGAACCGATGACATGTGTCAACCAAGTCATGAGCCTGACCACCCGGTCCCGTTAGTCGCCTCTTACGACAAGCATGGGTTACTGAAGATCATTCTAACCCGCATCTTCAAGGGTACTGCTGGAGTATGGTGGAACAAATAAAAAGAACAAATAATTATTGTTTGGACAAGACACACCAGGTTGCAATATTTTCCTTTAATACACCCTGAAACGCATACATCTCTCAATCGACTTCATTTGGAAAACATATGTCCAAACGTATGCTTCAAATGCAAATGCAAGAAGCAAATATGCCATCTTTGCATTCGAGGATATGGATAATACCTGCAATATGGTCATAAGTTAGTTGTCTGAAATTTCAGGGAAGCTTTATCTGAGAGTGGAGAAACCAGTTCAAAACTAGTAACCACTGTTTCTTCAGCGTTAAATTAGAGTTATTTCCTCCTTTTTTCATTTGTGCCAAATATTATTTAGTTTGGCATGATTAAAAGTTTTTATTAAAACTTAAAATAAAGTATAGTGGTGGATTTTTGGTTATTTTGCTTTATAAATCAATCATTATTAACTCGAATATAGCTAGTTTTTGTAAGTTAAAAATTAAATTCTTTTGCATTATGCATTGTAATACATATAGTTAAATATATGCTTTCACATCGCAGTATATCGCAGAATGAAAAATTTCTGCAATACTCCAACCCTACTAGAATTTCATAAACTTTTCTCTCTGAATCATGTGTGGATGTGAACTGTGTATTGATTTCTACAAATTATTAACGCGATCTAAAAAATCAATAATAAAGCAAAACATTCAGTCACCTTTTATTGTCATTCATCAAATTATTTAGTTAACACTATGATTTATTTAGAAGGACATTCATTTGTTTTGTTTTTTATGCTGGCTGGATCAGCTAAAAGTATGATCTATATCGTTTCCAACATTAAAGCTTCTGCTTCGTTACTATGGCAATGCCATCTGTGAAAATGTACATCAGTTCCTATTAAACTGTAAACTGTACATTCAAAGAGATATTAATGTTAAATTTAAAAAATATAGTAAAACGTGACTCTCCGATCGCATTGTCATTAATGTTATCCTGATATGATTATCAACAGAATGAATACATTTTCACGTTTCCTTTCTACGAAATGTGATTACTATTCATCTTTAAACCATACATATATACTGAGCATTATATATCATGTGTCACGATAAAAAGTGTGTAAGTTTAGCACGTTTTCGCTGCTCATCACATGATTTGTGGATTAGATTTATGAAGATAAAAAGAGAAGATAGCTTAATGTAAATCATGCAAAATTAATGTCTTAGAAATAATATCCTTTTTCTGTGCCCATTATATGATAAACTACGTAGAAAGCTAGTATCTTAAAGAATTTACTATGTCCATCCATCTTTATAGATCAATTTCTATTCCTA